>NW_021940628.1:261598-281522 GCF_001715985.3 Manacus vitellinus | reverse complement strand
AGAGCCAGAAGGTCCCCCCTGAGCCTCCTTTTCTCCAGGCTGAGCCCCCCCAGCTCCCTCAGCTGCTCCTGCTGCTCCAGCCCCTTCCCCAGCTCCGTTCCCTTCCCTGGATATGCTCCAGCCCCTCAACGTCCTTCTTGTTGTGAGGGGCCCAGAACTGTCCTACAAAGATGCTGCCAAAATGCACCTTCCCAATACTCAAGGAATGAGCAAATTGTACCTGGAGCTGTGTTGGAGCCGAATAACACAGGACAGAGCCCTTTTCCCTTTCTCCTGCATCCATTTGTTTCCCTGGGAGCAGGGATTGATGCCTCACTAGTTCAGCGTCTCCAGGAGGTGTTGGGCTGGTTTGTGCTGAATGCAAAGTGCCCCTCCAGGGTTTGAAATATGAAAAGGATTTGGATAGAGCAGATAGGCCACCTTGAAGATCTAATCCCCAGGAATAATGACAGGGCCTGGCAAAGCCGGGGCAAGTTGCTGAAATTAATAGCGAGAGATCTATTAAAGGGATTAGAGGCACATTTTAACACTTACAGCTTTATCTCTGGCTGGTTGTGGCAGGGACTGTATATTTCCCCAAAAACAAATGTCTGGGGGGTGATTTATAGGCTGGAGAGGGTGGAGGGAAACTCGGATTTCCAGAACTCTGGGCTTTGGCTGGGAGTGAGGGCTGGGGACGTGGCCCTGGGGGGCATCGCCTTTAGTGGCTTCTTTGGGATCAGGATGTGCCTGGGAAGGGATCAGGTTTTGTTCACCCTCTGGAGCCATCCTGGAGAGCTTGAACTGGCTCCTGGATGGGAAGGTGCTCTGGGAGCATCCCAGACATTTCCAGAGCGTGGGATAGGGCTGGGACCACTCCAAAACACACCCCCCCCAACTCATATCCCTTCATTATTAATGTAGAAACAGCCAAGCACACAAAGCCCACCTTTACTTTTGAAGGGGAGCTGTGGCTTTGTTACCAAATCCTCCAAAGTTATCAGGATGAATAAACTTCTTTACCATTGTCTTTTTAGTGTTGGTGAGTCAGGCATTGCTTTATTCTGGTCGGGAGGTGGGGGAGTGACTGACAAAATCCCAATCTCCACACAGACCCTGATACAAAACCTTTTCACCTCTTTATGCATCGTTAGCAACCAAAGAAGTCAGTGTCCATTGATTCTAAACGACATAATTCTCATTAATTATCATTCTGTCCACTATTGGCTATGGATTTCTTGCTGTTTATGTTAATTAGCCCATATTTTCAGTATCTTTTTCCTCCAGTAGGGACTTCTCAATATTCTGACTCTTTGTTAGTCTCTTCTTTATCTTCTGGTTTCTGCAAAATGTGCTTGAGGCCCATAAATTGTGCATTCCAGACGTCCAAACTTAACACTTCATCTTTCTCTCCCAGGCTTAGTTAGTTTATCAAAACTTAAAGTTTCACTAATTTTCCCAAGCTGTGTTCCCACAAAAGCAGCATTAGCACAACTTTACTAAATGCTGGCTAAGGGTAACTTAAGAATAACCCACTATTAATAATTAATATGTATTGGTTATGATTAATTATAACAATTTATTAAAAGTTGATGAGAACCATTAATTAAAATGATTAAAGAGTTCTGTCACTTCCAAGAGTTTGAGGGTCCTCCATTTCTAGGGGGGAAGCTTTTGGGGGAAGGCAGTGGGGCTTCCTGCTTTCTGCATTTACAGCACACCCATGTTTTGTCTCCAATTATCCTCTTGGACAGCTGGAAAACCACGAGTCTCTTCTGCAAAGGTGAGGCCCTGACATTTTGTCAGCATTAAGTGGACAGCTGAAGTGTATTTATGCACATATATCTCTATATCTCCAAATATTAGAGTGGCAGCTTTGGAGCTGTCAGAGGTCTGAGTGCTGGGCTTTACAGCCTCAGCCTTTTTTTGGATGGGATTCTGCCTGTGCCATTCGGAAGATTAAATGAAAAATAAAGTAGGAGATGGAAAACCTCATCTCCAGGACCACCAGAGCACTTTTCTGCAGCTCCAGGTCTGGGATATTTAACTTGATTCCTCCCCAGACCTGCTTCAGGGATAATGGCAAAGCTCTCCTGGGCTGCTGTAGGCAGGAAAACCATCTTCTAACCCTAAATATGTCATTGGCACATAGTAAATTCTGGGATGTTCCCAGGCTCTGGTTCATGGCACAGCCTGAGCAGGTCCTTTTATGTTCCCTGACACTCATTAGGTGGTTTTAAGAGATTGGAGAGAATGGAAAAATCAGATTTAGTAATTTCTTTTACAATGTGCCCCTAAAAGGAGCCTCATAAAATATGAATTCCACTGAATGTGCTTGTTTCTAAATTCAGACCATGTGTCCAAGTGAATTTGTAGCTCAGGAAATGAAGGACAAACTGCCTGGGATGGGAGATGTGCAGACAGGCAGCTGCCCTCTCCCTGGCCTGCTGGTCCCTCCTGCCTGCCAGGGCATTTCCCAAAATATATTGCACCCAAGGCACCTCACCCTTGCTGTGTGACCCTCCTGCCTCATCCTGGTCCAGCTCCTGATCCTTAATTTGCAATATTAACATTGGATTTGGATGTGGATGTGGGAAGATGTTGATGTCTCTCAACAGTTTTCCTGGGCTACCCTGTGGCTCCTCCACCTCCAAGGAACAAACCTGACACTTAAACAGCATGAGGAAAAGTTTCCCTGCCCTGCCAGATGTTTTAGGATCAGCAAACCTCCTCTGCCAACCACGCTGGCATGGGAAGAGCAGCTCTCAAATACCTCCTGGCAGATATTTCCCAAAATATGTTGCACCCAAGGCACCTCACCCTGGCTGTGCGACCCTCCTGGTCCAGCTCCTGCCTCCTCCAGCCTCAGCTCCTGATCCTTAGTTTGGAATATTGATATTAGATGTGGATGTGGGAACGTGGTGATGCCTCAACCACTTTCCTGGGGGGCTGCCCTGGGTCTTGCTCCTCCACCTCCAAGGAACGAGCCTGACACTTTAAACAGGATGAGGAAAAAGTTTCCCAGCCCTGCCAAATATTTTAGGATCAGCAAAACCTCCTCTGCCAACCACACTGGGATGGGAAGAGCAGCTCTCAAATGCCATTTGCAATATAAAAGCTTGGCAGAGTAAATTGCTTTTGATCTGTGCAAATAATTCCCTCGGCGGTTTTGGGGAGGGTTTTTTTGTATCCGTTTCTGCCGCGTTAACTCTGTGTTTTGTGAGAATTAATTTCACGATCATCAGCCCCACATTGTGAAAAGCAAAACCATTTCGAACCAGAAATGCCTTTTATTTTGCAAATATCAAGGCTGAAACACGAACAAAGACAAAAAATGTCCCAGAGGCAGCCAGAAAGGAGGGGGCTGGATGAAGCAAAAGTTATTTTTCCCAAACAGACATTTCCTAAAGTCACAGCTTCCCCCTTGGGCTGAGGACTTAACTGGCCTCCAAGTCAATATTTTTTTTCCCTCCTCCTTTCATTTTCTTGGGGTTTAAGGTGTGATATGGTCTTGCTGCAACCTTTGCAGGGCAGCAGTGATTGTCACTGGCTGAGCTCGTTTCTCTCCAGTGTGGGAACAGCGTTCCAGGGAGGGAAGAGCAGCAGGGAACATTGACAGCAGCGTGTTGTGAGCCATCATAAATTACCCACCAGGGCATGGAAGTTGGGTGTTTAATCAGACCCACTTCAAGGTGTTGCAGAACAAAATCTTCATGGGAAAATTGCCCAGGGGAGGTTTTAACAATGGATGAGCTGGGGCCATCCAAAGGGATGTGATACGGGAGCTTCAGGGATAATGGGGTTTTTTACATGATTTTTGGGCTGGCTCCCTCATGCTGAACCTTTCCTGGTTGCTGGAATGCTGCTCCTGGTGATGATTAACCTGCTGTTTAATTGGGGAGAGCACTGGGGTGTTTGCTTGTTTTCAGGCTCTGCCCCTCTCCATTAAAACCACAACAAAACCAGGGAGCAATGCAGGTAATTCCACGGGGGCTGAGAAGGGTCAAACACATTTGCTCTCTGATGAGAGGAGCTGGAGTAAATCCTTAACTGGGAGCTGGATGGATCAGGTTTCTGAGCATAGACAGGCAGAGGAAAAATTGGGAGGCAAGCTGGTCATCAGGAGGATGGATGGAGAGATTAAATAAAGATCTACTCAGCCATCCATCCATCTGTCCTCAGTCTTCATCTGGGAGGAGAGCTCGCTCCTGATGATGGGAAATGTCTCTGGACTTAAGAAGCAGGATGGATAGGTGGGGGAGCAGATGGATGCTTGGACAGCTTTCTCCCAATCCATCTCCATCTGTCCTTACACCTAAATCTTTATCTAATCTAGTTGATGCACACAGATAAATAGCTGGAAACCTGAGTGGGGAGTGAGACAGAGAAAGAATTTAGGATGCTGTGGAGAGAGAGGGGTTCTATTCACCCTCAGAAAGGAGAGGACACCATGTTTTTGGAACAGTCCTTGTTCCCTGTGGGGCCACAGCTCTGCCCTGGCCATGCCCAGGGCTGCTGATAACCTTGCTGTGCTCAGGCTTTGCCTTTAGAGCAGAGAAGGGAAAAAAACCCACCCAAAAATTAAAAATATCTTCTTTTTTTTCCCTTTCCATCTGCTTATGTCCCCTTTCCCGGGGCCTGAATGCAGGATCATTCAACAGAAAGTTATTGGGCAAGTCACTGCATTGGCTTTTTCTCTACAAATAATTCAGAGCCTCAGAAATTGCAACATGAATCAACTGGACAGCTGGGTCTGGGCATCCTGTCCTCCCACGAGCAGGGACATGAGGCCCTGCTCTGCCTCCAAGATGTCTGTGGCCACCCAAATGTGACAGCTCCAAAAGCTGACCCCAGGGCTGTGTGTTCCTCCAGGAGAAGCACAGCTCGCTGGGCAGCTTTTGGGAAGCAGGGAGCTCTGTCCTGGGAATGGGGATCCAGGAGCTCTGTCCTGGGAATGGGGATCCAGGAGCTTTTAAACACTGGGTTTCCCAGTGGTTTAGGGAGAAGGACAGAAGGACGAGATCAGAGAATTGTTTCAATTGGAAAAGCCCTCCAAGATCATGGAGTCCAACCATCCCCCAGCACTGCCCAGGCCACCACTGACCATGTCCCCAAGTGCCACATCCACATGGCTTTTAAATCCCTCCAGGGATGGGGACTCCACCACTGCCCTGGGCAGCTGTGCCAGGGCTGGGCAGCCCTTTTGGTGAAGAAATTTTCTTTAATAACCAACGTGACCCTCCCCTGGCACAGCCTGAGGTCGTTCCCTCTCCTCCTGTCCCTTGTTCCCTGGGAGCCCCGACCCCCCGGCTCCCCTCCTGTCAGGGGGTTGCAGAAGCAGAAGGTCCCCCCTGAGCCTCCTTTCCTCCAGGCTGAGCCCCCCCAGCTCCCTCAGCTGCTCCTGCTGCTCCAGCCCCTTCCCAGCTCCATTCCCTGGACATGCTCCAGCCCCTCCATGTCCTCCCTGAGTTGAGGGGCCCAGGACTGACACAGGACTCATTCCTCACTTCCCTCCCTCCACTGGGATGCAGAGCTGGAGTGGTGTGTGAGCTCACAGACCCTGCTCAAGCAAAGAGCATGGGAATATTTTTACCAACAAAAGCTATTCCAGCCCCTTCCCCGGCTCCGTTCCTTTCCCTGGAAACACTTCAACCCCTCAATGTCTTTCCTGTGAGGGGCCCAGAGCTCCTGATGCAGAGGGAGAGATGTTCAGGATGTTTAGGAGCCGAGTGCTGTACCAGGCATCCCCAGCAGGAATCCACTCAGCACATCCCTCCAGTTTTTATCCTTTCTTCTTCCAGACCTCTTCCCAAACCCACCCAATGGACCCTGGACCAAAACTCTGGCAATTCTCCAGCCTTTGATTCCAGGAAGTGTCGTTCCTCCCTGTCCATCCAGAGCTAGCCCTGCAGAGGAGCTGCTCTTTTGGCAGAGATTTGAGTGCCCTTTGTGTGCCAGGATCGATAAAGGAATCGTGAGGGAGATTTCAATAATAACGATCCCGATAATAAATAGGGCCCCGGGCTGGAGGCTGAGCTCACGTGCCCCTGTGTTCAAAGATCCTGACCCCAAATGCTTGGATACCAGGAAATCTGCTCATTGATTTCATGACCCCTGGCTGGAGTTCTGAGCAGACAAAAGAGACGGGGAGGAAGAGGCAGGTGGAGCGGAGGCAGAGGATCAAAGGGACACCTGTTTGTCCCAGTTTAGCTTCTCCCACCTTTTTAGCTTCTCTCCTTGTCATGTCCAGCTGCCAAACTTGTTCCTCCCTGGGAATTAGTGTGCCTTTGTGGCCTCTTCCTCATCTCCCACTGGTGATTTTGTCCCACAGTGTCCAGGGGACCCACCCTGACAGTCACCAGTTTGGGCAGGGTGGGTGCTGCAATGGGGTTCTTGGGTGTGAGATGGGGGTGTGGGTGCTGCAATGGGGTTCTTGGGTGTGAGATGGGTGTGTGGGTGCTGCAGTGGGGTTCTTGGGTGTGAGATGGGTGTGTGGGTGCTGCAATAGCATTGTTGGGTATAAGGTGGGTGTGTGGGTGCTGTAGTAGGGTCCTTGGGTGTAGAGTGGGTGCTGCAATAGGATTGTTGGGTGTGAGGTGGGTGGATGCTGCAATAGGGTCCTTGGGTGTCAGGTGGGTGGGTGGGTGCTGCAATAGCATTGTTGGGTGTCAGGGGGGCAGGTGGGTGCTGGAATAGGGTCTGTGGGTGCCATCCTGCAGTTTGCAGATGATTTTCCCAGCTTCAGGGAAATCTGTGGCTGTTTCCCCTTGCCCCAAGGGCATTATCCTCTGATGTCCAGTGGCTGGGATGGCTGGAGCTGGTTTGCTGTCTGTCCCCCCTCCAGCACAGCCCCACCTTCCCCAGAACCCCTCTCCTGGATGAGACACAACCCCGTGATGAGCTGGTTTTTTAGCACAGGGAAAGCCAACAGGGAGCCGGAGGAGGGGGAGGGTTTTAGTCCCCATCCCTCTGTAACTGCTACAGAAAGGGAAAGTTCACTGGCTGTCGATATTGCCCCGCTGTGATAAAAGCTTAAGAAGCTGCTTTGCAGCTGCCCACTGTGAGGAACATGCTATAAATGTTTCCAGAGTGAAGTGATACATCACAGCTCATGGTTGTTCCCACTGAGAGAGATCCCAGCTCTGGCACCTTCCAGGGACACCCTCGTGGAGCACAATCCAGTGGCACTGGCACAATCAAACAGGTATTGTTGTTCCCAGGTATGGAATTCACCACCTGGGAATTAATGCTCAGCGCTTCGAGTGTCAGTCTGAAAATGAGTTAAAACAAGGTGGTTTTGGCATCAGCAGCAGGAAACTGAGGCAGGGACAGTCCCACTCACCCTCAGTTTACCTCTGACACATGACTCCTTACAAATAGGAAACATCCTTCAGCTCTTTAGTCCATTTTCCTGAGGAAATGAAGCTCTAAAACAAGTCCACGCTGTGAGCACGTGGGTGTGGAGCTGGCCTTTCTCCCACCTCTGGAATTTTTGAATGTGTTTGTTATTTTCAGGCAAATTCGACGGAGGAATTGAAGTTCCTGATGATGTTTCTGCCACCTCCTGTCGACAGCAGCTGAGCAGAGAAAGTCCCCAGGAGTGACCTGAGTGACACTCAGAGCTGTGGCTCGGGGGGGAGGAAAACAGAGGAGACTTAATGGCAGGAAAGGTCTCAACCAGAACTCACAGACACAAATCTGCAGGAAAGCAGCCGATTTGGAGGCTGAGACTCATGGAACTATTCATTTTTTTCCTCCTGATTTTTTTTTCAGTTTTGAATTTTTGGAATTTCCGTTGTCAGGTATGTAGGGACGGGAAGGTGAGACTCTGCAAAACCCACACAGGGAGGCTGAAGGGAGGGTGGAAAAGGGAGTCAAGGCACCAAAACATCAGCTAAAATGCCCAAATTTACCTCAGAGCAGCTGAGGTGAGACAGGGACCCCTTTCCTCCCCGTTGCCAGCTTGCAACTGTGCCCCTGCATCTGTCCTGCCATTATCTCACGTGGAATTGCATCAGTTTTCTACATAAAAACATGGATTTCATGTAACCATTCGAGTATATCTCAGCTTAGATGTTCTGCATATAAAAGCTCCAGGAAGTTATTTATTTGAGCCCATTTAAAGTGATTTTGCTGATGTATTCTGCAGAGTGGGTTTAGCGTGCGAGCTCTTTAGTAAAATCATCTCTGTATTAATGAGACCTAACCCAAAGCCACTAAACGTGACTTTAAAGGAATATCTCGGAGAGCCTCTCACACTGAGATGGATGGGAGCAGACAGAGCGTGTTTGTAAACTTCCACGCAGCCCAAATCAGACTGGAACTCATTAAACACAGCAAAAGAGCCCACTGAATAATTCACTCAGGTTGAATATGAAAGATTTGGCGAACCTTGGGCTGTTTGATTGAAAAACAGCTTATTTTTTATGCTCCCCTGACAAGGGAAAAATACGAGTTGTCTGTCTCGGTGTCAAGGGCCTTCCTCGGAGGAAGGTGCATTAAAGCTGAAATCTGGCACATTCTGGCTGGAAGGAAAGTGGGTGATTTGCTGGGGAGGGTCCCCCTGACTTGGGGACACGGGGGAGTTCTTGAATATTCATCTTTTTTCGTGCTCTGGGGGGACGTGTCTTCCACAGGGGCTTCCTGGGGAGCTCCGAGCTGGGTGTTGGCTGCAGGTTTTGGGCTCTCCCCGTGTCCCTGGGAGGGTGTTCTGGGTCAGGCCAGGCTTTGTGGGGAGTAGGAACCACTCAGCTCATGGTTTTCCTTGCCCTCTACACTTCTCTCCCCAGGCATCCACAGCTGTGACAAGGAGCTGCCCCAGCCCCAGGCAAAGTTGGGGGCTGTGTTGCCTCTTTTTCTGCTTTCAAAGCCAGAGGGCAGCTGAGGGTTTGGAGGGAATACAGGCTCGTGGAGATGGTGCCTGGCTCCAGCAATCCCTGTGCCAGGAGTGCCCTGCCTACACAGTTCACCTTCCCCAAGCAGGGAGAACAGCCCCAAAATCCTGGAATATGCCGAGTCGGAAGGGACCCCCGAGGATCATCGAGTCCAACTGCTGGCCCTGCACAGGTCCATCCCCAGGAGTCTGCTTTTAAAGTAAGGAAAAAGCCCATATCCCACTTTTTGTAGGCCAAATCTCAGCTCTGGGCCTAACTTCTAAGACATCCCTGCACCTTAGGAGAGGATCATCCTCCTTCCAGGCTGGCAGAACCTCGGGGATGAACCTTCCCTCGGCGCTTTAACCCCCGTCACGCCAGCGAGGTGACTCCCCAGGCGGCTCAGGAATCTCCCAGCAGAAGAGAAAGCTTTAAACAAAATACAATTTTACAGTTCATTTCAGGTAATCACAGAGTCTATGTTCCGAAATGATCCTCTCAGCATTGCCCACGGAGAGCAGCAATGGCTGATTGGCATTCCATTACTAAACAGCTAAGCCATCCATAATGCAAAAAAACAGGCTTGATGGAAAGATTTGATTCAGTTTTCAAGCTAGACTAATTCAAAACCCAGTGCTCTATAAATCAGAGCAAATGTTCTTTATAAAAAAAATATAGCCAGAGCCCATGTGCAGTATCAGATCTATGATTTATGCCTGTATCCCATTAAACTGAAGGACAAGTGAGGGGAGCAGGGGGCTGTCACTGAATATTGGATTCCCATCTGCCCTGCAAGAGACATGTTCAGTGAGTGTGGAAACAGCCCCCGTGTCCCAGGGACATCTGGGGACATTTTGTTTTCTCCTGGGGAGGGGGCACAGCTAAACTCTGCCAGCAGGGGCAGAGGATGGGGAGGGCAGAGCTCATGCCCTGTAGCACCATGGTCATGGGAAGGAGCTCCCACCACAGCTCCTTCCAAGGCAGACACTGCCCATGCTCATCCAGATGCACACCCGGACACTGCCGTGGCTTTTGGGGGTTGTTCTTCATGGAATCATGGAATGTTTGGGGCTGAAAGGGATGTTAAAGCTCATCTCACCCCCTGCCATGGGCAGGGACATCTGCCACTAGCCCAGGTTGCTCCAAGCACTTCCAGGGATGGGGCAGCCACAGCTCCTCTGGGCACAAGTTTTCTTCCTCAGTACAAGTAAAACTCACTCCAGCTCTGCTGAAACCTGTAGTTTTTCCTTCTTTGCTGCACCACCTCATGTCCTGAAGAGTGTCCTGCTTGCAGAAAGAGGAAAACAGAGGAAAACAACGTTTCTCCCCCCTGACCCCGTGGTCAGCAGGTCAGAGAAGGGCTGCTGGGCGGGTGATCTCCCCTGAGCACCTCTCAGCTCATGACATGTCCTGACAGACACACAGACACTGGTGTGCTTCCCAAGTTCAGCCTGTGGGGAGGCACTGGGACCCTGCACCAGCCTCCAAATCCAGCTGCACTGGTGAAACCTTGAGCTGCCCTGACCACGGGGACCTTCCTTCCCCCTGCTCTCCTCTGTCCCCTTCCCCGTTGAGCACTGCTGGAGAGTGTGCTGATGCTTTCACCCCAGAAAAGAGACACTTAAGGTTTGTTGGGAAATCTGAATCCTGAGGAGGTGATTAGGGGATGATATAGCAGTAATTTTGGCAGGGAAGTACAAGAGAACAAGCCCAAAATTTACAGGCTGGAGCCTCCCTTCCTGCAGCTCATGCAAACTGTCTGGTCCCCAGCACCTTCATCCCCACACAGGTGAGGTCTGTTGGACCCAGGCCAGAAAACTCCCTAAATTTACCTCCTTCCCCCTCAACTTCCCTGTCTGGTGGCAGCTCCATCACTCCTTGGAAGCCCAACACCTCTTCCAGCCTTGGCACAGCGAGGGCTGGTGCGGGGTGCACGGAATCCCCCAGTTTGGTTTTTATCTCAGCTCCCCGGGAGTGAATCCATAACCAGAGCTCTCTGCCTGTATCCAGAGCTCTCTGCCTGTATCCAGAGCTCTCTGCCTGTATCCTGACATTGTTTACTTCCCCTACAGTTCCTAAAGCAGAGGGTGCAGCCAGGGGCTGGTAACATCTGCTGGCAATCCTGAGCTCCCGGGGAAAAGGGATGCCATCTTTCAGGAACCATCACTGACATTTCAAAAGCCACGTCTGAAATCCCCAAACAATTAAGAAGCATCTTTTTTACATTCCCTGCCTATGTGAGGCATTACACAGTCAAGGCACCAGCTGAGAAGTACATGTTGATCTTGACAGGAAAAGCTACGATTAATGAATAATGGAGCACCAGCAATATATAACTTTCAGGAGGAGCCATCATAATTCAATCCAAACAGTAATATCAGGGTCTTTTCTTGGAGGAGTCTAAGCAGTGGTTAAATATTAAATAAAAAAGGTGACATTTTATTTTATTTTCCTTTGACAATTCTGCATCTCCTGATTCAAAGAAGCATCAGGTAGAAAGTGCCACCGTGGAAGGGGAAGGAAAGTTTAAATGCAAATTCACCTGCCCCCAGCCTGGGCTATAAAAGTGCTTAATGAGGGAAGAGGAGAACAGGGCTGTGGCACTGGGCTGCACTCTCTGGACTGATTTACCACCTGGATTTGTGCCCTTTGTCTTTTCATCATCATTCAAATCGCTGGAGTTGTTGGAGGAAAAAGCTTCAAACTTTTCTCACTTTATTTTGTGAGTGTGTGTGAAGATGTGTCCTTTAAAAAACCCAGTGATTCCCAACCTGCACTGGAGCCTTGATAACTGAAGCAGATTTGATAACATTAATGGGTTCTGCTTGCTCTGAATACGCCTTTTCCCCCTTTTCTTTTCCTTCTCTGAAGTTGTGCTCCTGTGCAGTGCCCCAGAGGCACCTCCCTGCTGCCCCACAGCATTTCACAGTCACAGCATCACTGAGGTTGGAAAACACCTCCAAGAGCATCCAGTCCCCCCTGTGCCCAGTGCCCACCTTGTCCCCCAGCCCAGAGCACTGAGGGCCACGTCCAGTCCTTCCTTGGACACCTCCAGGGGTGGGCACTCCAGCACTTCCCACTAATCCCACAAACCCATCAACAAGCCTGACTCCAGCCCTCAGAGGAATTCCCACCTGCCTGACACACTCATTTGGAAGTCAGAGGACACAAAGCCTCGTTCTCTGTGCCAGACCCAGCAAAATTCAGCTCTGTTTCAAATGCCCTCTCACACCCTCTGGGTCCTGGCCCCTTCTCCCACCCCACGTTCTTGCCATTAGAGCAGAAACCTCCGTTGTGGCCTCTCTGCATGTCTCCACCTCATTGACTCCTCATTTCTTTCCAAACCTCCCATCATCCCTTCCCAGCACAGTCTCTTTTCCCCTCTTCCTGCTGTTAGGGCTGAACGGTTTCATTAATTCCCCCAAGCACTGCCCACTTCACTGCTCCCACTAACGACTCCATCAAGCATCCACTGACATCTGGTATTTAAGTCTCCTGACTGTTTTCACACACGTTTTGCACATCAGCGTTCCTGACCCGGCCAGGCAGAGCTGCCCTGGGCATCTCTCAAGGTGAAATCTCCCTGTCAGCCACCCCCCTCTCTCCCCAGTGGTGTTTATTAAATAAATTGTGGGGACTCCTCTGTCAGCCATCACAATTCTCCTCTGGGCTACTTGTTCGACAAAAACGATGCTCCCTGCAGGGAACTGTGAGGAAAGAGAAGAGCAAAGGGGGAGGAGGTGGATTTGGGGGGAGGCAACGGGTACCTGCTGGGCTGTGGGTTCAGGGTGCTCACATTCAGCCCCTTCCCATAGGTGTAATCCTATAAATGTTTGGCAAATGAGTGGGATTAACTCTTGGTTGCTTTTTCCGCCTGGAAGAACAAAAGCTCTCCTTGTCCTGCTGGTGCCAGGCTCTGCTGCCAGTCAGAGTGGTTGTTCTAAGAGAACTGGAGGTGTGGGGGTGCTCAGGAGAGCTGCTGAGAGCACTGTGGTGTGGGAAACAAAGCCTCAATTCATGCTAAATCCCTTGGGCTGCAAGCTGAGCCGAGCTCCCAAGGCTTAAAGGATGCAGTGACCCATGAGCTCCTCGTAAGACTTGTACTCCAGACCCTTCAGCAGGTTCACTGCCCTCCCCTGAGCTGGGAGAACATCACAGCCTGGCAGGAAAGGAGGTCTCTGGGGGCTGCACAGGGGGGTTCTGACACCCTCGTTCCCCCCAGGTGTCCCCAGCACAGGCTGCAGGGTGCCAGGGCAGGAAAGGGCTTCGAGGCTGCCCTGGGCACCTTGCTGGCACTGCCTGTGTCCCCAGGCACACCCACAACTTCAGAGAACAGGTTGGGTTGGAAGACACCTTAAAGATCACCTCGATCCACCCTCTGCCATGGGCAGGGACACCTTCCACCAGCCCAGGTTGCTCCAACCTGGCCTTGGACACTTCCAGGGATTCCAGGGGCAGCCACAGCTTCTCTGGGCAACCTGTGCCAGGGCCTCACAAGAATTTCCTCCCAGTATTTAATTTAGATATCTCCTCGTTTAGTTTAAAACCTTTCCCCCTTGTCCTGTCACTGTTTGCCCACGTAAAAATTCACTCTCCCTCATTTTTCTAAGCCCCCTTTATGTGCTGGAAGGGGCTCTCAGGTCTCCCTGGAGCCTTCTCTTCTCTGGGCTGAACAAGCCCAGCTCTCCCAGCCTGGCCCCATATTCCCATTGCTATGGCCTCCATAACCCCCCCAGTGCTCTGCTCCCACCAGGTGACACAAGTGGGCAGTGCCAGCCCAGGGCACCAGATTTCCCAGCTAGAGACTCAAAAGCTGGTGTGGGAAAACAAACGGAGAAAAGGGGAAACGATGGGTGTGAAATGTGCAGGTCAGGGCTGAGTGAGCAGCCGAGAGGTCCTTTAATCCCCTCAAATCCGATGTTCTCAGCAGCAGCCTGAGCTCCGGGGTGGGGCAGGAGAGCAGCCGGCAGCCCCTCCGGGCTCTCTGCAGCAGTTAGGGTTGCGTTTCAGGGCTGCAGTCCCCTAAAATAACAGAGCTGATCCATCGGATGGGGCAGACAAACAGACACGGGAGGAGGCTCAGATCTTAAACTCGGCTTGGCTGTCGGGCTTTATCCATGAGCCAAGTTTCCCACCCCGCAGTGCTCCCGGCAGCCCTCCTGAACACCCCCCAGCCCCCCTTCCACCTCTTTGGAGCAACCCTTCAGGCTGGCAGCACCAGGACCAGAGGCAGAACATTTGTTCTTTCAGGCGGAAAAAGCAACCGAGAGTTAATCCCACTCATTTGGCAAACATTTATAGGATTACACCTATGGGGAGGGGCTGAATGTGAGCGCCCTGAACCCACAGCCCAGCAGGTACCTGTTGCCTCCCCCCAAATCCACCTCCTCCCAATTTGCTCTCCCTTTCCTTGTAGTTCCTCGGGAACCAGGAGGAGTTCCTAGGGGAGCATCGTTTTTGTCCAACAAGTAGCACAGAGGAGAAATGTGATGGGTGACAGAGGAGAAATGTGATGGGTGACAGAGGAGAAATGTGATGGGTGACAGAGGAGTCCCCACAATTTATTTAATAAATAAATAAATAAAGCCTCGGATCTTAAACTCGGTTTGACTGTGGGGTTTTATTCACCAGACAGCGCCGGAGCCCCGCAGCAAAACCCAACCCACGGAAAGTTTCCAAACAGAGGCATTAAAGTGGAAGGACTTGGAGAAACACCAGCCCAGCAAATAGCTCGGTGTGTTTAGCAAAGGCCGGCGGGCGAGACATCCCCGAACCCAAAGCAAACAGAGTTAATCTGCGGTTCGGGCCACTTTTCAAAGACCTGCCTGGTGAGCAGCTTTTGTTTCCTTCCTCATTTCTTTGCCAGCCACCCGTGGAAGGCTTGTTTGCTTTCCAAACCACCTTCACAAAGGGACGGTAATTTGCCAATCAGCTCTTTTATTTCATTTTTTTTTTTTTTTAAAAAAAAAGCCCAAACGAAAACAAAAACGAAAAACCAAACTGATGTAAAGTCCGTAGCAATTTTGGAGGGGGTGGATAGCTGGGGAAAAACACATTATCAGGCCTTTAATTCTGTCCAGATAAGAGAACTGCACTAAATCACTTCCAAAAAGGGAGCAGAGGTTAAGATAAAGCTCTGTGCTTTCAAAAGTCTCTCAGTAACTCCATTAGAGAAAGAACTAGTAAAAAGCAAGCAAAATGGAGACAAATCAATTTTCCTGGGAGTTTAACATATTTTTTGTCTCAGTGGAATTAGAAGGACCTCTTTTAACAAACGGGCTTTTCTTCCCCCAGGAAAGAATTTTCTTCCCTTGCTACTACAAGCGATAGGACAAGAGGAAACGTCCTGAAGGAACTGTTAAGTTTTGACAGAGTGATTTATATCTGTTTTTTTCCGTGAGGTCTCCCTGCTCCCTGCTGCAAATTTCAATATTTCATCAGGAGAACAAAACCTCCTTGGCTTTCAGCTGATGTTTGTTTGTTTTCAAGCAGGGTGTTGTGACACGATGTTGACACGTTTCCAGTGGAAATGGAAGCTCCTCTTGCCCGAGTTGTCTGGGTTGTCACTGTTCCCTTCCTTTACCACTTCAGACTCCTGAGCCTGGAGAAGGGGCTGTGCTCTGACTGTGCTTGTTCTTCATCCAGAGAAATCCCATTTCTAACCACCACGTGTTAAGAACCACAGCCTGGGTTAAACTGAACTTCTAAACCACATTCCAAGCCAGCACTTTGCAAACAAACACACAAAAAAGTGTGAAGCTGCACAGCAACCAGGTGAAGAGGAGGAATGTCTGTCTTCTAATTAGAGATTTGGAGCAAGGGGAAGCATAAGAAATAGGACAGTTTTAGAAAAGTTTCAAGGGAATGCTTAAATCAAATCTGAATTTTTGGATTTGGTGGTCGAGAGGAACATGTGTAAATGAGTTCTGGACTTGGGGATTTTCAGAGCTGGGTAAGGGAATTAGGTACCCCTTGAAATATAGGAAATTAGAAAAACAATGCTTAGAGGTTAATTTGAGGTCCACCAGCCCAACATTCTCGTGCAAGAAGATGGGATTTACAATGTGCTTTTGAGATGGTCCTTTATGCCCAGGATTTAAAGGCCAGCAAACCAGAGGAGCCCTTTGCTAACTGTTCTCTGCAGGTCCCTCATGGGATGCTGAGAGGTCTTGTGGCAGAGCCCCAAGGAGGGACCCCCAGCCAGGTTCAGGTGCCCTGGGAGGTCAGAGGCTCCTGATCTGCTCTTGGTCCATCCTGGAGTCCCTCCATGCTCCAGACAAGCCTGTGCCCTAAAACTGCTTTTGGAAATCTGCTGAAAAGGCACAAAGTCCTGGAGGTTCCTCTCCTGCTGACTGTGTCTCCAGCACCTCCAAGAGGGTGGGGAGATGATGGAGGGCAATTCCTAATGGGAGCAGCCAGTGTGAGGCACAGCATGGATACTCTGAGAGATCTGCCCTTTGCACAACCCTGCCCAGGCCTGAGCTCCTCCTTCCCTCTTGTAGGAGAAATTGGGCTACAAAGGAAAAATCAGCCTGAACTGCTTATTAAATAAAAGCCCCAGAGCTGTTTTCCATTAGCTGCCATTTCTAAACAGACTCAAAAAGGGGGAAAAAAATCCAAACAAGTTCTGTAACTACAGCAGAGCCTGTCTTACAGCTTCCCACTTCCTAGGGGGGACTGTGCCTGGCCAATCCATCATCCCTCTGTCCAGGCTCCTCCTGCCATAACTCACTGAGATGCAATTCCTGTCATCTCCAAGAGGGATGGTGGCAGGACGGGAAAGTTATGGCTTGTGGGAGCAGCACAGCACGTGGGACTTGTTCTGCATAATGAAATCTCTCTCTGCCATCCCTATTTGTGTATCCCCTCCTCAATTCCCCTTCTCCATATCCCCCTCTCCACATCCCCTCTCCATATCCCCCTCTCCATATCTCCCTCTATCCCCTCTCCACATCTTCCCTTCATATCCCCTTTCCATATCCCCTCTCCATATCCCCCTCTCCATATCTCCCCTCCATATCCTCCTCTCCATATCCCCCTCTCCATATCTCCCCTCCATATCCCCCTCTCCATATCCCCTCTCCATATCCCCCCTCCATATCCTCCTCTCCATATCCCCCCTCCATATCCCCTTTCCATATCCCCCTCTCCATATCCCCCTCCATATCCCCCTCTCCATATCTCCCTCTATCTCCCCTCCATTTCCCATTTCCATATCCCCCTCTCCATATCCCCCTCTCCATATCCCCCCTTCCATATTCCCCTCTCCATATCCCCTCCCCATATCCCCTCCCCATATCCCCTCTCCATATCCCCAGAGAAGTGGTGGACACTGGAGAGACACTTCCTGGTGGAAGGTGTCCCTGCCCATGGCAGGGGGTGGCATGAGATGATCTTTAAGGTCCCTTCCAACCCAAACCATTCTGGGATTCCACGACAAGAGCTGGAAACTGCTCCTTGCAGCCCCATCTCCCTGCTTGTTGATGATCCCATGGTGCTGATCCCAGTATCTGGGATGTGAAGCCTTGGCCATTCCAGCTTTGTTGCCCCTGGTTTCACAATCCCAGGCTTTTCCAGCTGTGCTGTCAGGGCTGTGTTCCCACAGTCGGGTTCCTGCTGACACAGGAACGTGGGGCACCACACTTTGGGGACTTGGGGCTTTGCACTTTCATGATGGCGATGGAAAAACATCAATCTGGCTGCTGTAAATGTTCCAGAAACACAGGTATTCAATCAAAATTGTCCTTTTGTTCCTTCCTGCTCCATGCTCTGTCCATGGACACCGGGCTGAGCTCGCCAGCAGCCACTGCCATGTCCCTCTGTAAGGCAGGAGTAGACAGTCTGGAAAGGGGCTGGTTTGAAAAAAATCCTCCTTGCCATGTGCAGAATATGCTCCCCCTCTCTGGGGAGGTGCCTCAGGGCACCCTTCCCTCTCCCCAGGGGGCTGTGGAGAGAAAGGAATTATTAAAGTCTTATCACAGGGCTCAGAAAAGCAGAGCAGGACTTGGGGAAGCATCTGTGCTCCAGCACTGCTGGTCCTCAGAAGCCCTTTGGGGCTGGAATAACACCCAGTCAGGGCTGGAATAACACCCAGTCAGGGCTGGAATAACAGTCAATCAGGAGGACACAGCTTTGGTGGGAAGCTCTGGCTGAAATTCAGCTGAGTGCAGCTTTTGGGCTCCAGCCAGACCAGGCCAGGCTGTGTCAGAGCTCAGTCCCCTGTCGCTCCCACAATCCCTGACTGGGAGATCCCCCAGCAAACCCCAAGGGAACATCCTCTCCCATCTCCATGTGCTGTCCAAGAACAGGGAGATTGCAGCCTTTCCCTTCCCAGAGAAACCAGGGGAGAGGCAGGGAGAGGGGGAAGTGCTGCTCCCACCCCTGCTTTGGAGAGCTCCTGGGGAAGGAAGATATCCAGGACCTCAGGGGACCTGAGCCAAACCAAATGGGGGCCTCACCAAAACAACATCAGTCATCCAGGAAACATTCCCAGGGAACCAGGTGTTAATGGGGTGTCCCATTTGTCTTGCTGACAGCTGGCATCACTGATAAGAATTAATCAGCTAGAAATAAATAAATAAAGAAATAGCAGTGATAACCCCCCTCCAATATCTACTAACAAGGCTGTTTGCGAATTTATTTTTATTTATTTATTTATTTTTAGTGCTCCTCTTATCTTACACAGAGGAAAGGGTGGTGGTGGGGAAGCCAGCAGGGAAAATAAAAATGTTGGGTAAATCCAGCATGGCTGGATTATGCTGTTGGACCTGAGTGTTTCAGTGTTAGGGAGCAGACATCTGCTCTGTGCTCCTGCCTGATAGCAAGAACAGGCAGCTTTATCATCACTTGGCTTTCCAGGCAAATATTTTTCAAGGGTCTTTCAAAGCCTTGCACAGGCACCTGCACACACAACGTGAACAAATAGCCTGTTTTTTCCAAGGTTTGTGTTGGATTCGGGCTGGACTGAAGGGAGGGGATCTCCTAAGGATGGTTGTTAGCAAGCTCTGCAAGTTAATCAATAATCTTGATGGAGATGCAATTGGTTTCTCTAGTGGGGAGTTTGTGATTCTGACAGAAATAGAAATAATTGATCGTCCATTAGGGTGGTTGTGAAGGGTATTGAAGATGCTCTGTGGGCATTTGTTCTTCTAGGGAATGACTTTATTTATAAACCCAGCCTAGAGCACATCAGGGACCCATCACACCTGCTGTGGTCAAAATCCAGGTGGGAATTTGGCTGGGATGGCCAAGTCACAGCTGAGACCTGGGAAACTTTGCACGTGTGACCTCTGTGGGAACTCAGTGCCCTCTGCCCTGGGGCACATCCAAGGGGGCAAAGGCTCTCTCTGACCCATCTCAACTCCTTGGACCACTCTCTCCCTGCTTGGATGACCCTCTGCTCCCATCCTGGGCCACCCTGGGATGATGCAGCTCTGGTTGGACCCTTTTCTGAAGCAAAGCCACATTTCTAAACACTCAGTGAACTTTCCTGTGTCATCACTTAAATATCAGCTGGGATCTTGTCTGTTAAAATCCCATCTGTTGGAGCATATAATTTTGCCAGAGTCAGAATCTATTAACGAAATCTCAGCCCCTGTGACAGGATAACAGAATCCCCAAATTAAACAGGGTTTCCACAATTACAGCTTCTCCCTTTCTTTCCTGGCATTAGCACCACTGTCAGACGAGATAAGATCTGAATTCTATCCTGACAAGGCAAATGTTATCAGAGATCAGTTAATTACACACTGGATTTCAGCAGAGGCAAATAAACCCCCTGTGGGTTAGCAGGAAAACTGCTGCCTTCCCACCAGGATTCCTTCATCCATCCCTCTCTCTCCAGGAAATGGGAGTTTTCTGCCTGTTTTCAGGCCTTGCCTCAGGCTGAGAGGGGTGTCCCATGGCAGGCTGTGACAAGGAAGGGGTGGGGGATGTTCAAAGGGTTGCCTTCAAGAAGGGGCTTGCCAGGAGGAGAGAAAAACCTCTTGGTTTGGTGGAAAGGAGGGTCCTGGCTCTGCAAAGAGCTCTGGGGAGGAGCAGGAGCTCAGATGGTGGAAAGGAGTTCTTGGAAC
>NW_021940628.1:254925-261053 GCF_001715985.3 Manacus vitellinus | reverse complement strand
CTGTGAGGGTGGGGAGGCCCTGGCACAGGTTGCCCAGAGAAGCTGTGGCTGCCCCTGGATCCCTGGAAGTGTCCAAGGCCAGGTTGGAACAACCTGAGTTAGTGGAAGGTGATGATCTTTAAGGTCCCTTCCAACCCACTGCATCCTGTGGTTCTGTGATAACTAATAACATGTGATAATTCTCAGGTCCACTGCACTCCCCCTGCCAGCAGATGACCCCTCTGGCCATTTGCAACCCTCATTTCCTCCAGCTGTACAAGGATCATCTCCAAAATGGTCTCTTCACCTGCTCAGTGCCAGCATCCAGACCCACCACAGCCCCACAATCTCAGCAAAACTAGGACAGGCCTCTATTTTTTTGCAAGACCCTTTGGGATTCACAGTCTCCACCAAAGCCTCCCCTGTGGTCTCCTTTTTGTCCCCCAGCTGATATTTTCCAGCCAGCTGGGGCTCAGAGCAGGGTGACACACCATTAACAGCCTCGTGCTAACTTGTTAAATGCCAGGAAATTCAGCAGCAAAAGCAGGCAATCACTCTGGGCAGCTTAATCTTTGACTGCTTAAATGAAGATCTTTTACAAGGGCTTTATTTTCAAGGAAAGAGCGATCAGCTTGTCCTGAAAATGAGATTCTTTTAAAGTGTTTCATCTGCATTACCCGCTTTTGACAAGTTTGATGTGATGGAAGTCCTGTTTGAGTAGGTGCTTAGAGGGCTTGGAGTAAATTCTGGGCAGGCTCCTCAGGGAATGGAGCTGCAAGTTCCTCCCAGAAATTCCTGCCAATGCTCTCCACGAGCAAAGAAACCCTGAATTGGTTTTTACATTCCCAGCCCCGTGTTTTTCTTTTCAAAGAAGTGCTGCTTTATTTCCTGCCCTGGTGTAAAACCCATCATTCCAAAGCAGAAGTGGGGGTTTCATTCCCATCCCTGGGAGTCACCAGCTGGCCAAGGAGGTGCCACACCAGCCAGGCCAATATGGCATTGCCTGGGACTTGTTAACCAGGATTGCAGTTGTCTCCCATTTCATCAAGGTGAGGGGCAAAGTTGATATCTTCGAGTTCAATAAGGAAATAACAAAAAAATAACAGTAGTTCACCATTATCTTGGTGAACAACAACAGAGGACACCCCCAAACAGCCCAGTGGGAAACACCAGCCAGGTGGAAAATGCAAAGTAACAAGCATTTTGCATGTCCCAATTTGTTCTTCCTTTTAATTCTGGTTAAGAAGGGGGAGGAAATGCTCTGTGTGTGGAACAGAAAAGTGAAATCAGGTGGCAACTGGCCTTTCCCAGTGGGCACCACTGCCAGGCCCCTGATGGATGGAGCTCCTCCTGTGTCCCAGCAGGCAGGGCAGGAGCTGCCACCAAAGTAAAACAAAGGAATTAATAGTGGGGGTACCACCATCTTTCACTCTCAGGCACTTGGCTCCCATTTAATAATGAGAATCTTAATTTCCTGCTCGATTTGGGCTTCATTATATTTAGTTCTAGCACAGAGCTGGAGGACCAGGGCTCTGAGCAACCTGGTCTAGTGGAAGATTCCCTGCCCATGACAGAAAAGAGTTTTTAAGGTGCCTTCCAAACCAAACCATTCTTGGATTCTGTGATTCTCTGACCTTCTTGGGCAAAGCTTGACCACAGGGACACTGATTCCTCCAGAGGTGAGCTGGGACTGCTCCTAAGGGATCACTGCTGCCACAGCCAGGACCCTCCCTGCATCCAGAAATTACCTGTGTCCTTTTTCTTTCTGCTTTTTTCTGGCTTTTTTTTTTTTTCCCTCCAGAATTAAACAAAAGCTGCAACAACTTGGTAATATTTATTCTACCCAGGTGGGGGGTAGAGCTCCTTTATTGCAGGATAAAGAACACAGAGCATTTGAAACAAATCCCTGGCATTCCAAAAGCTGCCCCAGGATCATTGTCCCTCAGAAAGGCTGATCCAGGGGAGGAATGGAAATGGGTGGGGAGAGGTGGAGGGAGAAGAGGGAGCAAGGAACAAGTTGAGAAGCCCTGAGCTCAACACAGGGAGATTGATGGGCCATGAAAAACCTCCCCCTGGGCAGAAGTGGGAGAGCTGGAACAGGTCAGCCCAGAGTGAAGAGACCTGCCCAGCTCTGGCTGCTCCAGTGCCAGGTCCCTCTTCCCACTGGTTGTGTTGGGAATCAGGAGTCTGTCACTTCAGCCTAATGAGGCATCATCAGCTCAGCTGGATGAGGCACTTCATGGAGAGAACATTTACCCCCCTCGGGTTTCCAGCCCCCCTCGGATGTGTTTTGGCAGCACAAGAGGTGTCACTGTGCTTTCCCTTCTTTGGGAGGCCACTTAGGGGTTATCAGCAAATCCTGCTGCCCACAGGAACACCTGGAATATGTTTGCAGGACAGAAAGGGAACAGGGAGAACACAGAGCTGGTAGAGACAGGCCTGACTTGGCAATAAGGGGGGTCATCAAAACGAGACAAGATGTTTTGGGCTGTGTCCTTTGACATGGTGGGCTGCATTCATACCACCACTGCCTGTGGTTAAGCAAAAAATAAGTAATTTAGTAGTTATCATGCAAGGCTGAACATGATTTTTAATGCAGTGAACAGAGATATCTACAACATCTTATCTTCCATGTAATTTTCTGAATTTGGCCCTTGTTTCTTGCTATGGGTGGTACAACAGGCACTGATTGTGGGGACCAGGGACAGCACCCAGGGAACGGCTGGAGCTGTGTCAGGGCAGGCTCAGGGTGGATCTCAGGCAAAGGTTCTTCCCCCAGAGGCTGGTTGGGCACTGCCCAGGCTCCCCAGGGCAGTGGGCACAGCCCCAAGGCTGCCAGAGCTGCAGGAGGGTTTGGCTGATCCTCTGGGGCACAGGGGGGGACTCTTGGGGCTGGGCCTGTGCAGGGCTGAGGGTTGGACTCCATGATCCTTGGGGGTCCCTTCCAGCTCAGCACATTCTCTGTAATATTCTGTGTAATATTCTGGGTAACAACTGTGGTTGACAGCTCTCCACAGCAGGTCTCTCATGTCCCCACCAGGCTCTTGGGCTGCACCAGTAGAAGGTGTCCCATCCACCTGCAGTGCTGCAGTGGATGATGTAAATACAGCTCCAAGCAAACCCACACCAGCTGGAAAACATCCCCTGTACAACACAGGCTGCCACTCAAAATAAGGTAGAAATACCTTATTTGCAAATACAAAGAAGAAGAAAAAACTCACAGCTGGAGAGAACCAGCTACGGGATGAGAGAAGGTGTGTGTCCATTCTGACAACTCCTGCAAGGAAAGGATTTTTTAAATAAAACAAGTCAGTTCTCATGGAATAGTTAGGGTTGGAAGGGACTTTAAAAGCCATCTGCCACTCTGGAGCTTTGTCCCCAGTCCCTCTCCAGCTCTCCTGGAGCCCCTTTAGGGGCTCTCAGGTCTCCCTGAGCCTTCTCCTCTCCAGGAGAACCCCCCCAGCTCTCCCAGCCTGGCTCCAGAGCAGAGGGGCTCCAGCCCTGGAGCATCTTCCCATGGATTGATCTTCACCTGCAGAGGAGGACTTTGGTCCTTAGAGGTGACAGAGGCTGAATGACCTTGACAAAGCCCATCACATCTTTGTCCTGCCCCCTGACAGTCAGTGCTCCCAGCCTGGAAGGTAAATTGAAGATATTGTCCCTTGAACAGTTGTTTAGGAGAAACTTGAGCAACAGCTGAGTCAGTGCTGGAACAACTCAGGGGAAGCTTCTTTTTTTTGAGAGGGGCATAATGTCACTGCAGACTGAGAGCTAGTGTAAAAGGGGAAAACAGAGGGATAAAAGGAGTAGTCAGAGGAAGAAATCAAGTGAACAAAGCTCATTTCCTCGAGGTATTTGAGCTTCTGATCAACTCTAGTATCTACAAGCAGCAGGAAGCCTTATTTATATATTATTTATTTTTGGCTTAAAAAGAAACGTTCTCTCGTGTGACAGCTTCTGCCTGGATTTTTGTGCCATCTTCTTTCCTTTTTCCCTGTGTTTTGTGTTTGGTTTTGGTTTTTTTGTGTTTTTCCTTTCGGGTGTCTTAACGGAGCCACTCTGCTTTTGTAGACAGAACTTCAAGGCATGACCTCCGCCAGTCGGGAGCTCCGTAGCCTCGGGCTCTGCCTTGGCCCTGCCTCCCCTCCCTGCCCCAGCTCTGATCTTCCCGGGGTTTCCTATCACAGCCCCGACATCCAGGGATATTTCGTGCTGCTGACTGCGAAGGGGCAGGGCCGAGCGTGTTGCCGGCTGCCCCTGGAGGATAACTTTTCATTACTGATGTGGAAAGTGGAAAATAAAATAGACTATTATGCTCTTTATCTTCAGGGAACGGTTGTGTTGTTTAGTTTTTTTTTTTCTCTCTCCATCCTCTCCCTTCGAATCTGAAAGAGTTTCAGTTCAGGAGCACAAGGAGGGGAAGGGAATTCTGAGAGCAGCAGGGGTTTATTCACAGCCCAGGTGCCATGGCTGTGCCATGGGTGCTTTTATTGCTCCCTGGCAGTCCCTCGGGCAGGACAGCTCTTACCCGGAGTGCCCCGTTTGTGCTGCACTTTACAGCCCTTAAACCTGGCTTTGAAATCACCAGAAAACCCCAATTCCTTGTACCCAGAGTGCCCTGTTTGTGCTGCTCATTACAGCCCTTAAACCTGGCTTTGAAATCACGAGAAAACCCCAATTCCTTGTGCCCAGAGTGCCCCGTTTGTGCTGCTCATTACAGCCCTTAAACCTGGCTTTGAAATCACCAGAAAACCCCAATTCCTCGTGCCCAGAGTGCCCCGTTTGTGCTGCTCTTCACAGCCCTTAAACCTGGCCTTGAAATCACCAGAAAACCCCAATTCCTCAACCTGGCAGAAACGGCACAGAAAGGAAGTTAAACAACATTCCTTGGGTTGCACCACGAGCTGGAGAGAGATCAAAGGATGGAGGGGTGAAGAAAAACTGTTTAAACCTCTCCTTTTAGGGTATCAGAGGTGCTCTCTGCCTGTTCTCCACTGCTCCAGCTGCTGTGCCACACGAGGAGGTGGCAGATGGCAAAGCCCCTGGACAGCTGTGCACAGCTGGCAGCCAGCGGTGCCCGCCCGTGCCAGCGAGCTGGCCAAGTGGAAAATGGGGATTTGTAGGTACAAGCCCTTTGATTTTCCACCGGGAGAAGAACACAGGCAGGCAGGGATGGGAACTTAAATCAGAGCTCACTGATATGGATCCAAGAAAGCTCCCAGATCAATATTTAAAAGAGTGAGCTGGTGAAGGCAAACCAGCCTCCCTCTCTATCCATCAGCTCTGCTGCTTATCTCATCCATCTCATCTACCTCCTGTCTCCTCCCAGGCTTCTCTCTTCCCAAATCTGCAGCACCATCTAGCCCTCTAATAATTCCTCTGTGTTCCATCTCACTTCTGCAAGGGAAGGATCAGGGCACTTGGCACCCAATATTGGGATCTCTTTTCACTCTTTGCTCCTGTACAGGAAGCTTGGGAATAAAATTAGGATAAGGGATGCTGGCACTGCTTCATCCTGCACAGGCAGGTCACTGCTGGGGGAGGTTGTTGTGATCCACTGAGGAAGACTCTGCACCCTGGTAGCTCCAGGTAAGGAAATGCTGTTGCTTTCCTGTTTGCTCTGGTGTTGCTGAAATCAGGAGGAGAAACATTTGGATGCTGTTGAGAAGGTCAATATGCTGTAAATGCCAGCTTTGGCTTTTTCAGCCCTTTGGGAAACCATCCCTGGTGTCCCAGCTGTCCCTTCCCCACCGTGGGGTGTTGCTGCCTGCAGTGACAGTAGAGCAGGAAAACAACTCCCTGAAAAGCAACTCAAAAGCGGAGGCAGCTCTCGTTTTCCTCACTCTGCCTCTGCCCACTGGGTCAGGGATTTGTAGCTGCAATGCCATCTGTGCTCTGCATCCCCTTATCTCTCTGCTGTGCTGAGATAGCACCTGATTCCCAGAGCCCTGGCTGCTCTCCCAGCTGTGTTGGTCCTCCCAGGGCATGGGGAAGTTCCACTATCTCCCTGGAACAGCTGGGAACGCTTCACCACGGCCCAAATCCCCACTGCCAGGGGCAGTGATGCAGAGGGTGAGGCTGATTTAGTAAAACTGCAGTACTTTGGGCTGGGATCTATAACTTCCTCACCAGGGCAAGAGGAGGGGCAG
>NW_021940628.1:248073-253973 GCF_001715985.3 Manacus vitellinus | reverse complement strand
AGACTTAGGGGTATTCCCTGAATATTTTAGGTCTGACTTGCTTGAAGTGACCTTTGGGTGGTTTGGGACAGAGTAGGTTGTTAAACAGCTCACAGGTCCCTCACCACTGGCCCTTCATGATCTCAGCACCTGCTCAGAGGGGATGAATTGCCCTTTGGAAATACCTTTTCATGCCACTGGCTTAGATTTAAAGCCCAACTTCAAGGTGGAAAATGTTCTTTAATGTTCTGGTGTTCCCAGTAGCACCTTCTCACCAGTATTTTGGGAACTATCTCAAAACAAGAATAGTGGGTAGGTCCAGGAGTGTGGGTGGAGGCTCATCCATGTGGAGGTTTGTGCTGGGTATTGCCACAGGAATTTGGTGTCAATCAGACAAGATTGGCCAGGCAGCAAACTTCACATTTATGTGCAAATGAGGAGAGAGTCCCACTGAAGTGGAGGGAGAGGATGCTGATGAATGTTCTGCTAGGCTTTAAGGGAAAGATATTGCCCAATGCTGTGGAAAATTAAAATTTGTTTCTAATATGTATGGTAAATTTAATGCTAAAGACCAAAGATAAATGGGAAGGGAGTTTAATCCGAGCTGACCCCGTTTTTGCTGGAATGTCATTTGCTATGGTTTCTGCTCCCTCTCAGAAAGCAAGAGCCACACTAATTAGTTCTTGCATTCTGCACATAAATTACTGCTCCCAAACATTTCAAGGAGAAAAGTGAGGGATGCTGGGAAAGGCACTATGTGTCCACAGTGGGTTTCCACATGCTTGTGAATTGAAGGACTGATGCTGCAGAGCCAGGAGGAAGATCCTTGGCCTCTTAGTGCCTCTCCATTTGTTGAGGTCAGCTCCTGCAAGATGTGGTGGCCATGGGATGACTGGGATGAAATTCACTTTGGGATGAAAGGATCTGCTGGAGCAAAGAGGATCTGGAGTGGGCAGGGCTTGGCTGGTCTGAAGTTCCCTGAGATGGACCCAAATTCTGCTTTTTCAGAACTGAACACACTGTCCCCACCACACACACACACACACACACACACACACAAGGATCCTCTTTTGCATTAAACTCTTAAGTTCCCATAAACTGATCCAGCTACTGAAAAGCTGATTTGCAAAAAATCCCTTGCCAAGCAAAAGATGAAACCAGAGAACCCCTTCTAGCCTTCATTCTTAGAGGGAAAAAACTCAGAAATAACATGATTTATGGAAATTCCCTTGGACTTGATTCGAGTTTCAGCTTTATCTCCCTTAAATAGTTCCTCAGGAGGCTTAGGGAAGCTTTTCTGACATGCTGGGTTGTCAGAGCCGTGGGCCAGGTTCCCCCTCAAGGCACTGAATTTGCACAGCTCAGTGAAACGCAAAAGGTGGTTAAAACTGAGCTCAAATGTCCCCCCTGACACATCCCAAACAGCCCTGACCTGCCACATCTGTCACAGCCACCTTCTCCCACCCCTTCCCTCGCTGGCAGCTCGGCTCTCCCGGCCTGGGGGATGGAAATGAGCCTGTCTGCAGCTGATGGCAGCTCAGCAAAACTCAGCAGCAGATGAGCAAAGTTTACAGTTCAGATGAAAGGCCTCCCAACTCGTCTCGGGGTGGCTCAGGGTCCCTTCGTGCCCCGTGGATGGGATTTCATTAGTTTGTAACCGTGACAGGTTATAATCAACCTGTCCAGTTTTAATTTCATCCATAATCATGGATGCAGATTTTTATTTATTTGCTTTATTCGGACTGGGAAAAGTGCCCTGCTAAAAGAAGCTACTCCCAAACCTGTTTTCTTCAGGCAACTGGAAAAGTCCCTCGTGCAGCCAGGCAGCAATTGAGGTGTTTAAAGGTCAGTGGCCAAGACACAAGATGTTAAGGGCAAGTGGTTCACCCTAAAGGGTTAATTGCTCTTTGTTGGAAAGCCTGGGAGGAAATGGCATTAAACAGCCAGGACAATCACTTAGGTTGTAGTGCTCCAAACTGGATATTTGATTTGTTGCCTGATGGACAACTTACCACTCCAGGCCCTGGAAAAGGGTCAGTTGGGCTGGATCAGGAGGATTTTGCCCTAAGAGATCCTTCAGCTGGAGCACAGTGAAAGAACTGACTCCATTCAACCAGGAGAGATGGGCTTCAAACCCTGCACTGGGGTCCCTGAGCAAAGCCAAACCTCCTGCCTGGAGCTGAGCTGGGTGACATGAAGGTGTCACTCTTCCTGTGAGCTGCTCTTCTCACCCCTGACTGCCTGGCAAAAGGCACAGGGAGGCCTGAACACTCCGAAATCATAAGGGAGGGGTCTGATTTTGGCTAGAAATAATCGTAGGAATAATTGTAATTTCTTACTCCTGCGTGGAATTTTGGGAAAGGGGACACTTCGCCCGTGCTTGTGGCCATCACGTGTATTTTTAAGTAGTCACAGCAGTCCAGGTGTAACTATCACAGGATTTTTCTCTCCCTGGAAAGAAAGGCCAGTTGAATTTTGGGTTTTTATGTAAATTGTCATGATTTGAACACAGAGGCCCAGCTCTGCTGAGGTGTGAGGGCAGTGGGAGAGCTGGGGGATGACAATTTGATTACTGGGCTTTTCCTCCAGCTCACTACAACACTGTGATTCTCATGTCTTGCATGAGATGATTTCTCCAGCTTCTGTTGACCTCTTCTGAACAGTCTTGCAGTGGTTCCATTACATTCTCCTGGCCATTTTATAAACACTGTCAGGAAAGAAATGCTGATTCTAACTGAACATCATTTTAGCTGTTAAAAATTGCAATAGTGGTTTTGGTTTCTCTGCTTCAGTAAGGTGCTGAGCTTTTTTGGAGGCTTTTTAGATAAGAAGCTCTCTTCTGTTCCAGTGCCCAGTTGCTGTTTTTCAGGGTGGTTTTACACTGAATCCTTCTTCCCTGGGCTGTTTGATGATGAGAGTGGAACATGAGAGTTTAACTGCACCAGGGCAGCCTCACCTTGAATATTGGGGCAGTTTTGGGCACCACAAGGTAAGAAAGATATTGAGCCATTAGAGAGTGTCCAAAGAAGGGTGATGAAGATGGGGAAGAGCCTTGAGAGGAGCAGCTGAGGGCACTTGGTGTGTTCAGCTGGAGCAGAGGAGACTGAGGGGAGACCTCAGTGCAGTTCCAATTCCTGGGCAGGGGCAGAGGAGGGGCAGGGACTGAGCTCTGCTCTGGGGGAGCAGGGACAGCACCCAGGGAACGGCTGGAGCTGTGTCAGGGCAGGCTCAGGTTGGATCTCAGGCAAAGGTTCTTCCCCCAGAGGCTGGTTGGGCACTGCCCAGGCTCCCCAGGGCAGTGGGCACAGCCCCAAGGCTGCCAGAGCTGCAGGAGGGTTTGGACAACGCTCTGAGGGACAGGGTGGGATTGTTGGGGTGTCTGTGCAGGGCCAGGGGTTGGATGGATGATCCCTGGGGGTCCCTCCCAGCTCAGGATACTTTGTGGCTCTGTGATTCTGTGAGTCAGTGCTTTGCCCTGTTGCAATCCCTCAGAAAAGCTCTCGGTGGCCTGGTGAGAAGAACCAGCTCTCTGGGCTGAGGCTTTGCAGGGGATGCTCTGGAGCTCTCTGTCATCATCACACCACTTGGCCTTCAAAAACCAGCCTGACAGAAGCATTTTGTCCTGGGGGGTGAGGAGATGATCCAAAAGGACATATTCCCTGGCCAACTCGGGGTTGGCACATCCCTGCCCATCCCTGGATTGTTCTCTGTGCAAATGGGGATTAATAATTCAGCATTTCCCTTGGCTGTGGGAGGTGTGTGGGGTGGTGGGGTGGGCAGAGATGTGTCTTGTGATGTGTCAGGACACCACCTCAAACCTTCAAAGCAGAGGGAACCAGCACGACCCTACAAGGGTTTTATACCAGTATAATTACCTTTTCTGGCCATGTGGGATATTTTTAGCCTGCTTGCCTGAGGAAATTAAGCTTATATGATCATGTAATGAATATGTGAGCGTTCCTGCGTGTTTATTCTGACCTTAATAATTTTGGAAGCCATTGGCAGCTTCCAGCAGATTTGTTGGGGGAGGAAAGCAGTCTCGCAGTACAATTAAGTTTTTACACACGCTGTGAAAACACTGGTCAGGTAGAGGAGAGAAAGCCTCCAAAATGCTCCCAATCAGCATTTCTTGTCTGAACAACAGGCCAGAGCGTGGGCTTCTACCTTTACCAGACATCAAAGACTCCACACCGGGGGAGGGAATTTAGAAAAACCCATTGGAACAGCGGGAAAGGATTTGATCGGAGCTGCAATCAAGCATGAAATGCAGATCTTAGGGAAACGGGGCTTTGTTATTCCATGGGCTGATGGGACTGCATATTAACTGCTGATTAGTTGTATCAGCACAAAGGCAAGAGTGGATTTAGTTGGGAGGAATAAAGCCATTCCTGGTAGCACAGCTTGTTCCTCTTCCCCACATAAGTGCATTTGTGTCAGCCAGGCTGTTTTCTGCACTCAGGGAGTTAATGCTCCTCTCTCACTTTGGGGCATAAACGGGGCTTAAAAGCCCGGAGTATTTCACAGGGAGATTTCTGTGCTGGGGTAAACCCAAACAGCTGTCAGATTTGGGGCTCTGCTCTACTTAAAGTGACACGGATTAGGACTAGGGAAGGAGTTCTTATGGCAAATCCTCTGAGTTCTCTTCCTTGGAGACTGAGATAGAGCTCTGCTGCTTCCTGGGGAGAGCACTGAGGGTGCTCAGCTTTGGGATGAGTCAGACACAGACCTCATTAATCCACCCCACTGTCCAGAGCTACCCCATTTTCTTCCTCTCTTACAGCTTTTTAAGGTGGGAAACCCACTTCCTTCTTTCCCAGAGGACTCCCACATTTTGTAAGGAGCAGCAGGCCCTGCATCCCTCCCAGCTTCCCAGCTTTCCCCCCAGGTTTTTCTACAGAGATATTCATGATGGTTATATGTTCTTCTTAAAATTAATGTAGCCTTCATTTCATTTAGCATAATTCACATGGGGGTTTAAGACAGTTTAGCAAATCCATTGGAAATTCGGGCTTTTGCTGAATTCAGATTAATTTTCCAAGCCTTCTGAGAAGCCTGACAGCAGCCAAACTTTGACACATGAGGGGACAAAATGGTTGGAATTAGCCATTGTTTATTCTCTTTCCTGCCATGGTAGATGCTCCCAGCTAAATGATGGGCAAGAGTGACCATCCAGCTGCACAGAATCCCTTCCAGCCTCCCCGTTTCACATCCAACCCCAATTAAAGCTCTGGGCATCACTTGGGACAACTGGGTGACACCAAGCCCTCAGAGCAGCTGGGGACTGGGAAATGATGCTGCACTCTCAGCAGGGCAGGCTGATCATCTGGCAAAGCCAGCAGAGCTCTGAGGTGAAAAAGCTGCCATAAAATCCAGTGCCAGAAGGGGTTTTGCTCCAGATCCCAGCCTGGAAGCAACAGCCCATCCAAAGGAACAAGCCTCGCTGCAGGGCAGGGTTATTTCTCCCAAGGTTTTCCTCTTCCTGCCTGCAAGATGATGGGTGATACCTTTAGAGAGTGGATTTAATTAAACCCTGTGAGTCTGTTTTGCACACCCCAGCAAAATAGCCAGAGACCCCATTAACACATCCCTTCTCCTGCTCTTGCCAGCTTAGAGCAGCTGGAATCAAACTGATGCCAACACAGCGACTGTGAGTTCATTAAAGCTTCCCTGGACAAAAGGATTGTATCCCAAGAGTCTATTTGCCACAAACCAGCTGGGTGAAAACAACAGGAAACACTGAGGAATAATCTCCTGGTGAAGAAAAGCCTGTGCTGCTCAAATGGGCCAGAGGGAATTGGGGCAGGTGGGGGGGTTCATCCTCCATGGGGATGATCAGAGCCTGGGCCTGGGGCTTGGGATGGGGATGTGCAGGGATGGGCTGAACACCTGCCAGTGGATTGGGGGAAAAAATGCTTCTCCAG
>NW_021940628.1:241445-247608 GCF_001715985.3 Manacus vitellinus | reverse complement strand
CTGGCTCCAGAGCAGAGGGGCTCCAGCCCTTGGAGCATCTCCGTGGTGGAATGAGCTGAGCTTTAAGGTCCCTCCCAGCCCAAACCATTCAATTATTCTGTGCTGATTTAGGATGGGAACAACCCTCTCTCTGAAGGTGCTGCTCTCTGCCCAATCAGAGCATGCCAGGATTGTCTGTACTGCAAACTATCCCAACTCTTGGATGCCCTGAAGCACCTGGATGTGCAGCAGCTCCACCCTGGAGCTCCAATTGCCATTTTCCATGCCCAAGGCACCTCCAACTGCAGCAGGTCAGGGTGTCTCTTGCCAGCTCAGCTAATCCAGTGGTGCCCCGTGCAGGGAGGACCTGCCTGCTTCCTTCCACAGCTCCAAAGAGTGAATTCAATGACAGGATGAAACATATTCCACGTGCAGCTGCTCCAGGAGAACAGAGCAGCTTCAGGCAGCCCTGGTGCTCGTTAAACTCCTCTGGCTGGGAGGATGTAATGAACCAGTTTTATTACAACAGTAATTTCTCCCTCTCACATTTGGTGGTTGTATATTCATGGGGGATGAGGGGAAGGGAGGAAGAGCAGGGCAGGCTGAGATATATTGAGTGTGGAAAAGTTGACACCAGCGTGGCTGAGAGACAGGAGAGAGCTGAGGTGGGAGTGGAGTATCCCCAAGCCCATTATAACCCCATCAAACTGACCTTTTAAATTATATATATGTACATGAACAATAAAAAGGTTCCTGCTCCTTCAGCAGCTCTGAAGTTGGTTTAATGACCAGTGATCAGCAGCAGCAGAGCTGTCCCACACCTCAGCTGTCCCAGGAATGTTTCCTTCCACCCTCTGGGATGTCCAGGCAGCTGATGGGACCCTGTGGGGAGAGCTCCAGTGGTGCTCCATGAAAGAGGGGAGGAGGAGGGAAAGCTCAGAAGATCCAGTCTGAAAAGCAGCCTGGCTCTCTCCCCCAGATTTAAACACTGACCTTCTCCTCCTCCTCCTCCTCCTCCTCCTCCTCCTCCTCCTCCATCTTTCAGTCTGGTTGCAACCCAGGTAGTTTTTGTACAGAGAGATAATCCGTGATTAATAGTCATTTTAATAAATGGCTAATCAATTTATATGGGTTGCTGTAGAGTTTAATAAATCAGAAACAGGTTGATTATAACCATGGCTTATGGCCATCCTATAATACCTCCCTCCAATGTGCTTATAATAATCTGTAACATCCTCCAGTGCTGTCGGGAACTCATTTAAAACACCAGTTAGGGGTTTTTTTAACATGTTAAAAGCACAGGCTGAGTAAATATTCCTCTATACTTGTAAGTCACATGACCTTTCCCAGTTGTAAAATTCGGGGCCAAATCAATGTCCTTTGGCAAGGAAAGATTCCCAGGGCTCGAAAAAGAAGCTGGAAGAGTGAGATGATGGTAAGAAAGGGGATATTGAGTCGGGTTTGAGTCCTGTGCTGCGTGAGAGGGCCAAAAAAAATCCAGGGAATAGCAAAGGGAGGATCCAGCCCCCTCTTCCCCGGGCTGCCTGGCCCCCTTAGTGACCACTGAGGGGCTGCAGGGAGGTTGTTCTGGGCTCTCACATCCCCCAGCCAGGGCTGGATTGAACCTGGTGCACTTTTGTCCCTCCTTCCCCAGAGTCACGGGGTGGTTGGGGCTCCAGGGACCTGCTGAGGTCACCTCTGCCCCTTCTCACCCCGAGCCCCCTGGCTCAGGGTCACCCTTTAATCTGCTTTTGCTCTGGCCCTGCAGCAGCACATTCCACTGGGTAATCACAGAGCCAGTGCAAACCACTCTGAAGGGAACATTTATATGATTAGACACACACAGAGAGAGGGAAAAGGGCTTTCTGGCAAGCCTGAACTTTGCCTGCAAACCCCCAGGAGGGCTCTGGGGCCGTTTCACAGCCTGGATGTCCCAGCTGGCCCCCAGAAGGTCACCCTGGCTGTTCCTGGGCTGTGTCCTGCAGCTTTCCAAAGGAGAAACAGGAGTTCAGCTCTTGAACTGATCCCTCAGAGAACCAGAATCTCTGCTGTTCTCCAACCCCTGTGTTTCAGAGCCATCCCAACAAAAGAGAATAATGATAAATTAAAAAAAGTGAAGCAAACTGTGAGCCTGAATGTTTGAAATCCCCCAGTCAGTGGGTTTTGCCTATTTTATATTCCAATTTTTTTTTTTCTTTCTGACTTGATTCACACAACTCTTTGCAAGCAGCCTGGCTAAATATAGACTGAAACCTGTAGCTGCCTGGAAGGAGAAGTGTGATGATTTCTGAAAAATTCAAGCCTATAAAAGCTGACACACAGCCCCTCACACTCTCTAAAAACCATCTCCTGGTGGATTTATTAGTCTTAGGCAACAGCAGTTGGTCTGAAAAGAAAATGTATTTAACCTTTCTTTTTAATTGTCCCACTGTTAACCTGTCAGTTCTACATGGGGCTGTTAATAATTCCACTTTAAATGTCTCAAAAGGAACTTTCATGTTTAAGTATTAAACATTAAAACTTGGGTACACTTGGAAAGGAAACGAAGCAGCACTTTGAGCACTGATGTGGCTCAAGGCAAAGTCCACTGGAGTGCCTGGGAATTGTCACACTGAATTCCAGCAGCCCAGACACGGTGTGGGCTGCAAATCCCCAGCCCAGGATCAAACCCTGGGAGCTTTAACCAGGGTGAATTGTAGGAGTTCAGCCTCAGAAAGGACCCAGTTAGACCTTTAGAACAGGGCTTTACCTTCACCATAAGGTCAGATGGTCATTGAAGGGGATAATTAATTAATTAATTAGGCTCAGGGAACTGTATTTTAACTGGCTACTGCAAAATAGACCTGAACACAAAGCAGGTTTGGGAGGAGGTTTGAGCTTGGAATCAGCTCCAGGCTTGTTTAAACAGATGAGTCCTGCATTAAAAGCCATATTGGTTTTGCTTTCACTGTGACTTTAAGATTAATCACAGAATCCCAGGATCACTGAGGTTGGAAAAGCCCTCCCTGTGCCCAATGCCCACCTCGTCCCCCAGCCCAGAGTGCCATGTCCAGTCCTTCTTTGGGCACCTCCAGGGGTGGGGACTCCCCCACCTCCCTGGGCAGCCCCTGCCAAAGCTTGGCCACCCTTTTAGTAAAGAAATGCATCTTTTTTATTTTTTTTTTTTTTGCAAACACACCTTGAGGTTCACCTGAACTCATCCCAGTTTGTTTGCATGCCAGTCATCCCACACAGCAGGTAACTCCTGCAGGCACAGGAGGGGACAAAGGTGTCCTAGACTGGCTTACACACCTGGTAGCTCTTAGTCTCCCCTTTCAGGGAGGATGTTTGTGGAGCCCATGGAGCTGTGTGACATCCTTGGTGACACCTCCACAATTCCCTGCAACCACCCAGCAGCTCCAAACCCAGGGACAAAGTCCCAGGCACTTCATGAGCCTGGCCAGGATATCCTGGACTATTCATATGGGTCAGAAAAGCAGGAAAAGGCTGAGAACCACATCCACATCACATCTTGGCCCTTTCTGTCCCCATGTTCACAGCCCCTGTGATGCCACGGGGCAAGTTCAGTGGTGCTGCCAAAGGTGCCACGATTTAGAGCCTCCCAGGTCTGCTAAGGCTCCCTGAGCACTTCTGCCCCCCTGCCTGCTGATGCACAAAGCAATCTAAATAAGTGTAATTTATGCCCCCAAGGAAAGGTGCAGGTTAAAAACTCCCAGCCTAAACCAGCCTCTACGTGGGGAAAGGGAGAGAGAAGGGGAGGCTGAAATTTGTGCCACGTTGAAGCATCGGCTTGAAACTTGGCCCTGGGCCTCAAAGCTTTTAAAAATTAGTTTGGAGGAGGTCAAAGCCAGCTCTGTGCCCCTCTGCAGGGCTCTGTTAGTGAGGCCTGGCCGAGTGGGGCAGGTCCAAGCCAGGAGAGGAGCGGAGCTGCTGGGGAGGCAGTGAAGGTGCTGGTGCTGAGCAGCTGGATTTGCCACTGCTGGTTCCTCCCTGCCAGGCACAGAGAACACAAGGCCAATCCTCATGGGAACGTGACTGCACGTGCCAGGGATGGAGCCACAGCCCCCTCCCATCTCTGCTGTTAAGCATGTCCTGGTCGAGTGTCTTTTCCTCACTTTGATGCACAGGACAAGTTGATTTTTCAACCAGGTGGCTCCTGCTGCCTCAGGAACACGTGGATTTATTGCCATCAATCCTTTGCAGCGACCTGAATATTCCCCAGGCTCGTGTCATCCTGCCTGATGCACATTTAGTGCTTAATTGTCACTGAAGGCAGCGCTGGTAGGACGGGCCCTGACCCTGCTGCCACCCCCAGCAGTGGTGACAGTGACAGGGCTGGGTGGTGCCACTGCTGATGCTGAGCTGATAACACCCTGTGCCTGTGCCATGTGAATCAACCTCGGGGTGAGTGAGCTGATTTGGAACAGAATGAATAAATATCCTGGGCTTTCAAGAGGGGAGGCTGTCAAAGGCTTTCTAAAAATAGTTGGTAATTGGCTTTGTACCAGGCTTATTATTGCCCGGGGAGTTTGGGGATTGCAGCTTCCTCCTGGGGGCATCCCTGGATGCTCCAGGCACAGGCACTGCCTCTCCCAGCCCAGGATTGCCTCTGGCACAGGGCAGTGCCCTGCTCCACGTGGCATGGGAACAAAACTCCTCCAGTGCTTCCCTGGAAGCTCCTTCCCCTGTTTATTTGGGCCACTTGTTTGGCTGGGGACAGCTTTGAAAGGTCCAGAGCAGAAACAAATCCCTGGAGGGTTTACTGCCCCTGATCCAGCTCGCCAGGAGTTGGCACATCCCTGGCAGTGCCCAAGGAAGGACTGGATGTGGCACTCGGTGCCCTGGGCTGGGGGACAAGGGGGGGATCAGGCACAGGGGGGACTGGATCATCTCAGAGGTGTTTTCCAACCTCAGTGATTCTGTGATGGCACCTGTTTGATTTTATAGCACAGGATACAAAGGCTGGACAGGTGCATGAGAAATAAAATTATGTGGGGTTTTATTTATATAAATTGTGAAGCTGTAAGATATCCAGGTTCCAAGAGCTGAACTTGGGTACCAGGGTCTCCTTTGGCAGGATAAGGGAAATGAGAAAATTCTTAAAAATTAAATCTTTTGGGGCCATTTTGTCCACGAGGTTCCTTTTCTCCTCGGGCTAAGAACAAAGGAAGTTCCATCACCTTTGACAGGGTGATGCAACCAATTGGGATAAAGGGAAAGCCCCTTTTTCAGAGGAAAGAAACCTTTTTAGGTAAAAAGGAACACATTAAAACTCATCTGAGAAGGGTGGGATTCTGGAAAACTATAAAATGTATAAGTTGTATGCCCATGGAGTCTTTTCTCCCCAAAAAGCTCGGCGAGAGAAGGACCCAGCACACTGAATAAATGCTTTGTTTCTTTGTTCCCTGAATTATGCCATCTTTCTGAATTTAAAAGAGGGATTTTTCCCACAGGTGGGTACAGGCTGAGCAGCCTCTGCTCCCCCCAGCACCTCTGGCTGGTTTGCAGCACCACAGAATTTTGGAGGGGAAGGCCCCACCTGTAAATTCCTTGGACCTGCTGCGTGTCCCAGTCTGAGCACATCTTTCCAGCTTGGCCCAAAATGGGAGGGGAATGAGGACCCCTCCTTTCCCCCCCCTGAAGCCACTCTGCTCTTTCCTGCCCTGTGATCAAACTCCAGCTGCCTCTGATGGGATTTAGACGAGATGTCTCTTCCTCAGGCTCTCCCATTAAAGTTCCCAGGTATCTTTAAGCACATGTGGAGGAAAGCCTCGAGCACTGCCACCCACCCAAATCATCCCCTCTCCTTTTATTTTCACATCCAATGTTTTCCTTTATGAAAGGAATGAAGGAACTATAACAATCACAACGAAATAAGGAAGTGAGTGCCTGCAGGTAACTGGGACATAAAATCAGAGTCATCACATCATAATATTTTACACTGGCTCGTTGTTTTATGGGCATTAAAACCCACTTGAGACACTGGGACAATGGAAAGCTGCAGAGGAGGGGTGGGTGCCCCCAGTTCAAACCCAGAAAAGGGCACCACTGCCCACACCTGGGGCTGCCCCATGTGAGGGTGACTCCTCCCAGTGCTCCCAGTTCCTTCCCAGTATCGCTTCCTGGCTCCCTCCCAGTGCTCCCAGTTCTCTGCCACTGCTCCCAGTATCACTCCTTGACTCCC
>NW_021940628.1:234315-241437 GCF_001715985.3 Manacus vitellinus | reverse complement strand
TAAAACCCACTTGAGACACTGGGACAATGAAAAGCTGCAGAGGAGGGGTGGGTGCCCCCAGTTCAAACCCAGAAAAGGGCACCACTGCCCACACCCAGGGCTGCCCCATGTGAGAGGTGACTCCTCCCAGTGCTCCCAGTTCCCTCCCAGTATCGCTTCCTGGCTCCCTCCTAGTGCTCTAGTTCTCTGCCACTGCTCCCAGTATCACTCCTTGACTCCCTCCAGAGCTCCCAGTTCCCTCCCACTGCTCCCAGTATCACTTCTTCACTCTCCCCAGTGCTCTCAGTTCCCTCCCACTGCTCCCAATATCCCTCCTTGATTCTCCCCAGAGCTCCCAGTTTCCTCCCACTGCTCCAAGTATCACTTCTTCACTCTCCCCAGTGCTCTCAGTTCCCTCCCACAGCTCCCAGTTCCCTCCTAGTGCTCCCAGTATCACTTCTTCACTCTCCCCAGAGCTCCCAGTTCCCTCCTAGTGCTCCCAGTATCACTCCTTGACTCCATCCAGTGCTCCCACTTCCCTCTAACTGCTCCCAATATCCCTCCTTGACTCTCCCCAGACCTCCCAGTTCCCTGCCACTGCTCCCAGTATCACTTCTTCACTCTCCCCAGTGCTCCCAGTTCCCTCCCAGAGCTCCCAGTTCCCTCCTAGTCCTCCCAGTATCACTCCTTGACTCCCTCCAGTGCTCCCAGTTCCCTCCCACAGCTCCCAGTTCCCTCCTAGTCCTCCAAGTATCACTCCTTGACTCCCCTCAGTGCTCCCACTTCCCTCTAATCACTCCCAGTATCACTTCTTCACTCCCTCCAGTGCTCCCAGTTCCCTCCCACAGCTCCCAGTTCCCTCCTAGTCCTCCCAGTATCACTCCTTGACGCCTTCCCAGAGCTCCCAGTTCCCTCCCCTGGTGCATCCCAGTAACAGCAGAAAAAAGGGTGGGGTTGGGGAGGAAAAGAGCTTTAAATTGTAGGAAAACTCCACGTTTGCTGTCACTGTCTGTGTTTAAATTGAGGGGGAATCCCCTTCACCTGTGCTTTTAAGGGTATCAACTGAAGGAAAACACTCCTTTTCTATGACATTAATGGTTTCAGTTGATGGGGAACCCCCATTTTCTGTTGGTTTTGGGTTTAAACAGAAGGGGAAAATACTTGCAGTGCCATTTGCTGGGTTTGGATCGAGAGCAACCCCCCATTTAAGGTTTAAATTAAAGGGGATTCCCTGTTGTCCTGCCATTTTAAAGGGCTTAAATTGAGAGGAACCACTTTCTGGGCCAGCTGGGACTAAAAGGGGATGTGGGTGATGGGGGGTCAGGAGGAGATGAGGATTCCCCCAGGACAGGAATCCTGTGGGTGGCAGGGAGGGGACTGTGCTGCCCCACTGCACCCCCCCCTCACCTCCCTGTTTGCTGCCCAGCACGTGCTGATTTTAATCTCCCCCTTGGGATCCCATTTCCTAAGGGCAGGGGAATAGATGTGGCGTTTAAACATCATCTGGAGTGACTTTTCAGCGTGACACGGCCAAGATTTACCTGTGCAGCTCCTCCACCTCTGGGAGAAGCCATAAAAAGCCTGCACAGCAGGAAAGGGAGGGAGGAAACCTTTAACAGGGGAGATGTTTCTCTTCACTGTCACCAGAGACTGAAGCCTTAGTTTTGGAAGCTGCTGTTTAACCAGAAATATAAATTTAAGGTTTATATCCGGCGTGCTGGGGAAGAGATGAATCCTGGTGGGAATTGCTGCTCAAGGCAGGGCACTGCACCACTGAACAATCCAGCTCACTGGGATGTTTATTCAAGGCTCATTTTGTTTAGATCCAGGTGCTGGAGTAATATTACCTTGGAGTCACCAATATCAGAGCTGGTGGAAGGGGCACAGCCCTTCCCTCTGCAATGATCCCAAAGGCTCAGGTGGGAATAGGGTGGATTTGGGCCTGGTGCTAATGAAGCACAGGGGTAGACAGTTCCTATCCCACAACACTTCCACCCTAAACCAGCCTGTTTGCTTCCCTGGACATGGACAAGGTGAGGTCCTTGTTTTTTTGGTGGATCCAGGCTCAGTGGGGAGTCCTGGCACTGGCCAGCTAAGGGCATGGATATGAAAATGGCCCAAACGACTGGAAATGGGATCCAGGGAAGCTTCATACATAATCCTGAGGTCTTTGCTCCATTCTCAGTCACTGCCTGGTAGGCACCAAAGGGTAAACAATCCCATTCCAGGTCTGCTTGCTCCGAGTCTATGGTGTGAAGTATCTGGGAAAGAGGTTGGAGCTGGGGTTTCCTGACTTTTTTTTGGAATCAGGTGCCCCCAAAAGCTTTTGGTGCTTAACTTGCTGTGCACTGAGATCTTCCCATCACAAGCAGAACGTGTTTCTGAGCCTTTATGTGCCAAAGCAGAACCCCCCTGGCAGGCATGGGCAGGACGGGTGCCTGTGCCCGTGTCCTTCTCCATCACGAGGTGAAGCACAAACCTCTGCTCAAGGCCGGCCCACGTGGCCAGGGGTGCTCATGGGGTGGGTCTCCCACATCAGCCACCCCATAAATCACTTCCTGAGCCTCATGGCCACGATGTGCCACCCCAGGAACACCCTGCTGGGCACAGAGGCAGCAAAAGGACCCTGAGACAACCCCAGCAGGGGCCCTCCCTCGTCGCTTGATGCCACCGAGGTGGATCCACACTCAGGATTCAGGTCTCAGCCACAGGAGCAACACTCAGGCAGTGTTTGCAGGATCTCCTCGTGATCTTCCTGCAGAGCTGTGGAAATTTCCAGTTATCCAGCTGATGCACAAACTGCTGCTGCTCCAGCGGCTCCGCGCTCGCCCTCGGCTCGGGCCGCTGCAAGGACATCAGGCTTGGGCTCAGATCTCCCCACTGAGTTTTGGGCAGCTGCCTGTGCCAGTTTAAGGTCATGGTCCTCATTTGCAATGCAGTTCATGGCTCCAGCTCCAGCTGACATCAAAGAGAGGGTTTTGTTCCACGAGCAGCAGTGACAAGGCAGCTCACGGAGCCAAGAGGGGAAGGTGACACAGCTGGGGACAGAGAGCTCTCTGCTGAGGGGGCCTGGAACTCTTCCCAAAGCTCTGAGGAAGGTGATCCAAATGGCCAACTGCAAGCAGGGAAACTGCAAAGCCTTTCTCTTGGAAAATGGGAGTGATACTCAGTGCTCCTCACTTCGACTGATACATCCCAGGTAATCAAAACCCCCCAAATATTCAGAGCCACGGACCTGAAGGATGGGGAAAAACCCACCAGTGGCTCCAGGGTTCCCTGCTATGGACAAGGGGGTGTTTGCACCATCTCTGGATCAGCTCTGCAGAGAGAAGCCCAAAAATGAGACACCTCCAACCTTCCCTCCCAGCTGGGTCAGTGCAGAGCACCCACGAGAGGTGACTCTTCTGATGGCAGCCAGCCTGCCTTCTCTCCCTTTGCTACCTAAACATCTAAATGGAAAGTAATGTTCACCCTCAGAGAGATCATTTTCTCTTCAGAAAGGTCTAAAAGGGTTCTTTCAAATGTGTCCCATTTCTCTGGTTTTGAAAGGGGGGAGATGTGCAGAGATCGACTCTGCCCTGGACGTGTCTGATGTTGCAAACTTCTGCAGGGAGGGGAGGGAAGGGTCAGCTCCAAACTCCCTGAGCACTTCTGCTTGGCTTTTCCCAAACCTGCTGTGCCCCCTCTCCCAGCTCCTTTGGTCCCTGGGTGAAGAAAAGTCCAAATCCAGGAGCAGAGAGAAGGAAAAGGCTGTTTTACAGCACCAAAGGGCTGTTCTACAACACCAAAGGGCTGTTGCACATCACCAAAGGGATGTTTTACAACACCAAAAGACTGTTTTACAGCATCAAAGGCTGTTCTGCAGCACCAAAAGGCTGTTTTATAACACGAAAGGGCTGTTTTATAACACCAAAAGGCTGTTGCACATCACTAAAAGGCTGGTTTGCTACACCAAAAGGCTGTTTTATAGCACCAAAATGCTGTTTTATAACACCAAAAGTCTGCTTTACATCACCAAAGGGCTCTTTTAGAGCACAAAAGGCTGTTGCACATCACCAAAAGGCTGTTCTGCATCACCAGAAGTCTGTTTTATAACACCAAAAGGCTGTTCTACAGCACCAAAAGGCTGTTTTATAACACCAAAAGGCTGTTCTACAGCACCAAAAGGCTGTTTTACAGCACCAAAAGTCTGTTTTATAACACCAAAAGGCTATTCTGCATCACCAAAAGGCTATTTTATAACACCAAAAGTCTATTTTACATCACCAAAGGGCTGTTATATAGCACCAAAAGGCTTTTATACCACAGAAAGGCTGTTCTACCTCACCAAAGGGCTCTTTTACAGCTCCAAAAGGCTGTTTTACAGCCCCAAAGGGCTGTTGCACAACACCAGAGCATAAAAAGGGCGAATAATCTGATGCCCATTTCCATGGAAATGATGGAGTGGCTGAAGAGGGGGCTGGACCTGGCACACCTGGGGCAGGCAATGAACCCAGGCAACAGAATTAAACCTAAATTACCCAGAGGTTTATTTATTATTTGTGGCCTGCAAGAGACACAGGCAATAAAAAATGCAGCCTTTCAGCCAAAGTGCTTTCTGACCAGAATAATGGCTTTTTTTTTTTTTCCCTTGGACTATTCACAAGCAATGAGTAAAATCTGGGAAGCCCAGCTTGCAGTGTGCCATGGAGAGAGCCACAGGAATGTCCTGCTGCACTGAATTCCACAGATTTAGCAAAAAAAAAATCAAAAAAATCCATGTTGTTTCCCCACTCCTTTCTTGTCCCTCCCTCCCCAAACACAAACTAGTTACAAGCATCTATTTTTGGGTCTTCTGGTGTTGATCCACCCTCTTAGTCACTTGGTGGCCCTGTAAACTTGCAGAGTTTGCCTCTAACACGTGGGTCAGGGACATTTAAATTTGCTACCTGCTCTGCTCCTCAAATGTGGGCCCAGCAAGGGATGTGAAAACAAATATTAATGCTCAATACCAAGCGGGATGTCTGATAATTGAGAAAAGAACAGCTTTACAAAGAGAAGGAAGGGAAAATTCTGCCAAAGAAAAACAAGTCAGAGCTACTGAAAACTCTTGAAAATTGTCCAAAGCATGACAAAAAAGAGAGAGCAAAGTAGATGCAGGAGGGGAAGGACAGGACACAGCATCCTGAATGGATCTGGCCTGTTAACCCTTCTCCATAATTGATGGCTGAGAACATGGATTTTCTATTACTCTGATGAGACCAGCTCTGCTGCAGGTATTTTGCTTGGCACCAAAAAAATTATTGGAGCATTAAAAGTTCCTAAAGCAGCGTTTTGATTCCTTTTTGAGACAGACCCTCTGCGTTTTTTCCTCTCCCCTCTTGCTGTTGAAGCATCTCAGAGCAGCTCAATTTTCAGGGAATTGTACAGGAAACACAACTTGGAGAAAGCCCTGAGTGCTCCTGGCATGGTGAGGGCTCCTCCCTCTTTTTCCTGTCACTCCAGGCCCTTGTAAAGAAAGTTTTTCCATCTTTTCTTTTGGCTCCTTCAGGCACTGGAACCTTCTCCAGGCTGAAGTTGTCTCCAAATCCACAAAACCCCCCTGCCAGGCAAGAGAAGAGGCAGGCACTGGGTTAGGACAAGGGCTTGGCAAGTAATTCTTGTTTAGTTATTAGTCTTATCTAGTTTGATTAGTTTGGTTTAGTCATTTATTCAGTTTTATTGAATGAATGAGTTTTATTTAGTTTACACACTGGAACCATTTCTGGGTGTGATCTGTGGAGGTGGGACTGGAATCATTTCACCTCTGGCTGTGATCTGTGGAGGTGGGAATGACCCATTTCACCTCTGGATCTAAGGGTGTCCCATTCACTCATCCATCCAGAGGGAATGGAGCACCAGGATCTTGCAAGGCTGCTCTTTGAAATCCCAGCCCTGCACTCTCTGCATGAAAATAAATCCTCAGTGAGGCCTCATTGCCAGCTTTGAAAGTCTCATTTTGGTTTGGTTTCCTGTCAAGAGTGTAACCACTCGAATTTATGCAGATTATTCACTCCTGCCAGGTGTTTATTTCATATGGTTTTCTTCCCCCTGCTCCACTGTGAAAGAAAAATTGGGTAATATTTGCTAATGAGGCAAGAGGGATATTTCCAGGCCCCTTTAACTTACCAGGAATAAAATATATTTTAAAGAAATTGCTGACCCTTCAAAACTCAACATCTGGCTTAACTCAGGGACATGTTTCTTAGTCAGCAAAAGGCCTTTCCTCAAGTAGCTGTTTGTAATTCATTAGTACTGGAGTAATAGCCACGCTCCTGAATAATTCCTGTGCTTATAAACCAGGGGGCAGGGCTCCTGCAAGGGAATGACTGCCCTTCCACCCAGGAAAGAAAGCTGTTTTTATGGGTATTTGTGTTGGAAGAAGCACCACCTCCTTCAGTGCCAGGCAATAAAACCTGCCTGGGAATTCTCAGTGTAAGACAGGGTAAGGAAAAGGCCTGATTTTGAAGCCACTTTAACTTGAGCTTTTTGCTGAATTAGGCAGCAGAGGTGGATTTACATGTGTTAAAGGAGGTTTGCTGGGGTTAGATTCCACTTTTTTTTTTTTTTTAATTAAAAAAAGGAAGTAGTGAGAGGCAAGAGAGAGATTTGCAGGACACAGGCAATGAGAAAACTCACCGTTCACGCTCGTCAGTCCGAATTAAAAGCATTTCCCACTCACCAATCCCGCCTACAAAATCTGAAAACTGCCCTGGAGCCTCTTGGCTTTTATAAAGGACGGATCCAGGAAGACAAAAAGATGGAGCAGGACCAGCCAGCAGCAGATCTGGGGCTGGGAGCAGCTTCTTCCATTGCCCTGGGAGCTGCCAAAGCAGCCCACTGGGAACAGCTGCCTCCAACCTCCCCACGGCTCCAGCCTCGGGCTTCTTGTTCACCAGCTGTTTTTGGGGATGGCAAAAACCAGCCCTTATGTTTCTGGGGTTTCTCCATTTCCACTGGAGCTCCAGGAAAAGCAATCTCCTGTCCTTTCAGACAGGGATAACGTTTCGACAGAGCGGAGAAACATTTCATCGGGGCTTTTGTCTGTGACACAAACCCCAGTGAGAGCAAGAGCTCAGTGCCCTGGAAACTCAGCAAAGACAAGAGATTATGGCCTCAGAGTTC
>NW_021940628.1:227767-234014 GCF_001715985.3 Manacus vitellinus | reverse complement strand
TCAGCATTCCCTGGAGGGCCAGGCTGCTTCATCCAGGAGGAATCATCACCCCCATCTCTCCCTGTATGGCTTCAGCAGCTCTGAAAGCCTCACCACATCATGGCTTTTATACTTATTCCTGTTAAAGCATTTTCTCTGTCAGTCTGGTGACCACTTGGAATTTTTAAGACTCAAAAGGTGGACAGGATGAACTTAAGCCCCTGCAGACTGGTCTCTAAAACCGAGTGCTGAGCTGGTCTCGTTTGTGGCTTTTAAAACCCTTGGCCATCTCCCGCTGCCCAAAGCCAGCCTTGAGCAGCCCCATTCCCAAATCATGCCTCTGCCAGGCCCCAAGCAAGGGCATCTCCCCTGGATGGGTCAGGAGAAGACACCTGGAGGTGGGGCAGGACCCTGAGAGGTAATTTTGTGAAAGAACACCCCGAGAGAAAGGGAAGAAGGAAGGAGCAAACAGATGAGACTGCATTTCTGCAGCACCAAGCTCAAGTGAACTCTGAGCCAAATTAACGGTTGTTAAATGGCAATAACAAACAATTAAGAGTGGGAAGGGGACAGAGAGAAGGTGAGCAGAAAGCACAACAGCAGAGTGGAGCAGCAGGAGACAAACAAAGCCCCTTTCAGAGGCAATAAAGCCTCGCACCCCTGGTGATTTATCAGGGCTTGCTCTTTCTCCTCTGCCTTTCTCTGCAGCTTTCAAGACGTTGGTATTTGCAGAAGGTGCAGTGGAGCCTCAGGATAAGGGAGAAGAATGAATCCATCACTGCTTCCCCCCTCGGTGCCTGACAGCTCCAAGTCATAAAACTCTGGGAAGGCAGCGCTTTCCCTTGGAGGCAGCAGCCCGGGAACAGGTCAATATAGCTCTGGATCCCATTGCCATTAAGACAAGCTTATCAGCAGGGTGCCAGGAGTGCAGAGCACGCCGGCTGACAGGAAAATCAAAGTTTCATTCTCTTTGCAATTCATAGCTGGGTTACTCCCCCCCCCAGGCTGGGCCAGGCTCCCATTCCTGCAGGTGTCTGCCCAGTGGTTTGGTTGTGTCTCTTCTCTCAGCCCCATCTCCCCCCACGTTGCCACCCAAAGTCACTTGGCACAAAGGGAAAAAGCTCTGTTTGCCCCCCAGGCTGTGAAGCCAAAGGTGCTGAAGAAGCTCCCTGAGGGAGGGACTCCAGAGGGTCATTCCATCTTTGCCATCCAAGATGAGAGGCTGACCAAGGGACAGCAGCTGAAAAACCAAGTTACACCGAATGGTTCATGACTTGTGCAGACCCACACGACTGCCTGGCTGCCAGGTCACTGGGAGGACCTCCTGGGAGAGGGGAAAAGGGGGGATCTGGGCTCCATCCCCCAGCCAAGAGCTCTTGGAGGGGTTGTGGGAGGGGGTTTCTCACCTTTCTGCTCATGGTGTGGAGCTGTGTCAGGGCAGGCTCAGGGTGGATCTCAGGCAAAGGTTCTTCCCCCAGAGGCTGGTTGGGCACTGCCCAGGCTCCCCAGGGCAGTGGGCACAGCCCCAAGGCTGCCAGAGCTCCAGGAGGGTTTGGACAACACTCTGAGGGACAGGGTGGGATTTTTGGGGTGTTTGTGCAGGGCTGAGGGTTGGACTGGATGATCCTTGTGGTTCTCTTCCAGCTTAGGATATTCTGTGATGGCAAAACCTCTGGAAGGACCAGAGTTGCTCTGCTTTGCCTCTGTCCCTCAAGCAGGGGGTTGGGAGGTACCAAATAAGCATCAGGTGAAACGCTTGGGGTTGAGTTACGAGACAACATTTTGGGAGAGAAACTTCCTAAGACCTTGGTTGACCTCAGAATCCCTAGGGAGAGACATCCCCTGATCCCACAGCTCCCAGAGACCCACAGGGCCAGAGCAAAGGGCACAGTGAAGTTCAGCTGAACCAGCAGAAGTCAGAGTGGAAAGCACCAGCAGGACTGAAGGACCCATCAGAACTTAGAGCATGAATAAAACCATAGATTTAAGCTGCTGAAAAATAGCACCAAGGTCTCTGGCAGCATTAAACCATCAAACAACAGAAAGGGGACAGTCACACAAAGCTCTGGTTGTCCCCACTTTATTTCTGAGAAGAATTGCCTCTAATACCTTTCAGATTGCTCATAATGTACCTCCCTGTGCACAAACCCAGTCACCAACATGAAATCCCACCCAAAGGCCTGTTACCAGTTTCCTTCCAGTAATTAAGAGACCTTTACAGGAGTTATGTGAACAGAAATAGGCAGGAGCAAAACCACTCAGGTTTTATGTCCTGCCTCGCTTTATTTGTGGCCTTTTATAGGATTCTGTGGTTGATTTGAGCATTTTTCTCTGTTCCTCTACAAGAAGCTGTGTTGGGTTGGGGTCCCTTGCTCTCCCCCAGACCTGTGTGATTCAAGTGTGTGTTCAGTGAGGCCAAAGGAGCTGCAAAGGAACAGAAGAAACCTTCACATTCGCAGGTTTATTTCTCCAACTCTCCCATTTCTTGCTTTTCTCTATTTCATACAAACATTTTGGAAATGACAGACAGTTAAAAAAAGGAAACTGCAAATTGAAGTGTGAAATTTTGCACTTCTGGGCCGTAATGAATCTCACTTGGCTTCCTCCTCTTTGCAATAACGTTGCTGGAAAGTGCAGAGACCTTAATTTTCCCCGTGCACGGCTTAAAATGTCTCAGCTCCTGAAATGTCAGGGCTCCATCACGGCCAGAGTCCAGCATAAAACCCGAGGGCAACCACAGGCATCTTGTTTGCTGTGGACAGGGCCAGGGTGGGATTGTTGGGGTGTCCTGTGGAGGGATAAGGGTTGCATTTGATGATCCTTGTGGGTCCTTTCCAGCCCAGGATGTTCTGTGACTCTGAGGGGGCACAAGCTCTGCACGTCTTTTGGAGGAACATCAAACACTCCACTGAGAAAAGGGGAAAAAATACACTAAAGCAGCGTTTTTCTGACTGAGATTTGCACAGTGCTGTGTTGTTCACTGTGGAATAATGAGCCACATTCCTGGGTGGGCTCAGGAACTCTGAGCACGGGGATTTGCAGCTGCACAGCCCCACATCTCCAGCCCCACTCAGGCTGGGTCAGGGGGTGCAAACTGCACAGGGTGGGGTGTCCCCAAGCTGTTGCCAACTGATTTTTAGGTTTATCCAAGCTGCTCCTTGCAGGGCTGGGAACACCCTGGTGCACCAGCAGGGTCCCTCCCTGCTGGCACAGCTTAAATCCATGGGCAGGGTCTGGCCCACCATGTGCCACCACTCAAGAGGTGGCATTTTCCAGTTTGAGTCCCTTTTCCATCTCTCAGTCTTCCCAGGTGCAGTTTTCTCCCTCCAGGCTCCAAGTGCTTCATTAGCAGAGGAATTTGGTGCTCCTGAACCACAGCAGGGAGGCCCCCAGAGCCCAGGACACACCTCCCACCTTGCTGAGCTGCAGGGACCTCCAGGGATGAGGTGAGAGCAACAAGGGCTCCATCACCCCATTGCACCCCCAGCTGGGGGGGACAGGACCCCCATTCTGAGATGGTCCCTCAGGAGGGGGCAGCTCCCAGCTCCTTGTCCAGCACTGGGCTGGCCACAGGCACTGCTGGAGCTGGAGGACTCCTGCCTTGGATGATCCCACCCCAAACAATCCTGTTCCCCGACTCCAGGACTTGCTCCGTGCTGGTGCTGCACCCCCCAAAACCCCACCCCACAAAACCCCAAACCCAAACAACCACCTGACCCCCAAACAGGCAAAAAAGAGCCTTGACCAAGATGTCCAAAAGGCCTGAGAAATCCAGGATCAAGCCTCAGGTCTCCAGCAGTCACAACCTCTGCTCTGCCCAGCCAGGCTGAGCTCAGGACAGGCCTAAGTGAACCCAACCTGAAATTGGAGTGTCAACGCTCTGGACTAGTTTTTCCTCTGTAAAAAGTCGTGAGACACGATCTTCCCTAAGATGGGAAAATAAATCAAAGCAGGAGTGAGATCTTTTGTTCCCCAACCTTTGCGTTGCACACCCACATTTTATCCCGACACAGTTCTGCACATCAGAGTGTCACCCCCAGTCTTTTATGAAATTGCCTTTCTGTTCAGCAAAGTGCTGCATCAGTGGGGCCACTTCCCTTTCATATTTCTGTAATTAGCCTGTTCTAAATCCTCCAGCAGCTTTTTGGAAAGATGTCGATTATTTACAGGACGTGCAATTCAGATGTCAGCGGATTATTAACCTTGGCTGTGTAGTTTTAAATGTCTGGATTAGTGGATATGAGTTTGTTTCCTCCGCTTCAGGCTTGAAAAAGTCATGGGGGAAAAAAAGAGGAAATATAAACAGGGGAGATAAGGCAGTGCTCTGCTACCACCTTGCAACCAGAAAGTAGAAGGGAAAGAAGGGTTGGCAGCAGGAGCTGCTGTGCCAAGAGGCTGGAAATTGGGAGCTGCAGCCCCAAAACTACCCCTGGTGAAGATAAAACCAGCACTAAAACAAAGCTCTGCTTTCAACCTGAGACTGAAGAGAGGACAAACCCCTGCAGGAGCCTGGGAAGGCCCCACGTGCTGCTGTTTCTCACACCCCCCCAGCACCAGGAGCTGATTCCAGCCCTGCCTCTGCCTCACTGTGGGATTTTGGGATGGCAGCCTCTGCTCTGCTGTTCTCCATCTCTCCCCAGCAGGAGTTTGGGATGTGCTTGGACACGATGCTGAGGAGATGACAGCAGTCTCTGCTGAGCTCTGACACGGAGCTGTCACCCAGCATTGGCACAGATCAACCCCCCCGAGGGCTGGACATGTCCCTCCACACTCCAAACAGCAGCAGGGGGACTAAAGATTGTCCCTTCCACCAGACCTGGATGGAACCAGCTGGAATTCCCTGGGACAGGAGCATTTCATGTCCCTTTTGCATCATCTGAGCTGTTCACTCCTGTGGAAGGGACACAGCACTGAGTGCCAGGAGCTGTCCCAGCTGAGCTAAGGGAGCACAGCTCCTTCCATCCCAGCTGAGGACACTTCTCCCAGGATTCCCACAGATCCTGAGGGCAGCAGCTGCTGGGTCTGGCTCCAGGGCAGCCATGGGAGAGGGTGGTACAAAGCCCAGCCCTGCAGGTCTGCTGTACCCAGGGCTGGATGCACACCAAGTGCCTATGGAAGTGTTGATCTAAACCCAAATATTAGCCTGACTCCAAAGCTGCAGTTCCCAAAGCACTGGAAATGTCAAACCCCCCCCAGTCTGTGCCACCACAGAAACATTTCACTTTGATTTCAATCCTTTTTTTAGACAGCTGCTTTTACAATGACAACGAAGGGGGATGTGGAAGTGAAAAGCTGGTTTGCATGAAGCCTCCCCAAGGTTTTCAGCTCCACACGGGCTTTTCTGTTTATGTTTGGGTTATTTTGCAAGAACTAACTCAAATATACAAACACATTCTGGCATTGTCACTCCACGGGTTTTCACTGACAGCAATCCATCTTATCCCAGCAAGGAGCAGCAGGAAAAAAACTCCTGTCACTACCAAGAAAGAGAAAAGAAAATCAGCTGAAAATTTCTGGGAGTCTCAGGAAATTTTGTCAGGAAATTCCCCTTCAGCTCCAAACACGGAGCAGAAAATGCCACCAGTGATTTTCCCTTTGTAATTAGGTTTGCAAAGGTTGACTGGCAAGGAATTAAAACATGGAAACGTTGGAAATATCAGTGAGTTCTGGCATCCTGAGTAATGTGACATTTATATGATAATTTGGTAGTTAAATATGCAAACAAGGATGCTTTTCTTTTTGAACATGGGGTTACAGGACTTTCAGGAAACGCCTTCCAGCCTTTTACAGGTTCAACTTCTCGCTCCAGTGGAAAAAGTGTTCTTGGCAATGTGTGGGCAGGGGCCACTTGGAGCAGAACAGACCCAGCCCAGCCCAGCTCCAGCAGCACCTCTGGCACACAAACACCGTTCAGAGGGGCTCCAGGTGGAACCCCCACGTCTTGCTGCCAGAAAATTGGGATGCTCTGGGGGGAAAGAACAAGGACCAGAGGTGCCAGGGCAAGAAAATACCCTGTAGAGGCACTGACAGTCTGGACATGGGGTATATGAGCCCCCAGAACCTGGTGGGCATCCCCACCCCACAGCACCCAGGAGAACATGGAATCACCCACCAGGTTCAGTCATCACCTGGGCTCCTCCTGACCATTAAACCACTGGTTTAACCCCAAGATCCCTTCAGAAATAAAATCTTTCCCCATTTTGCATGAATGAGGCTGAGAAAGTCGGGGCTGTTGGGGCTGGAGAAGAGAAGGTTGTGTGGAGCCATC
>NW_021940628.1:223153-227477 GCF_001715985.3 Manacus vitellinus | reverse complement strand
TGAGGTTCCTTCCAACCCAAATCATTCTATGACTGGACAAGACCCCCAGAAAGAGGTTTTGCTTGTGCTGGGAGGACAAATCAGGTGAGGCAGACAAAGGTCTCTCTTCATCCAGGCACTGACTTTACACCCCCCAACACCCACCACATCCTTTCCCTGCATCTCCTCACTCCCCTCCTGAGCTGATGAATAATTTGGAGGCCTCAGCCATTACTAAATAATAAAGATTCTTTCCCTTGCAGGACTAATTGAAGCGTCAGAGCTGAGAAATGGAGGTCGCCCCAAGCTCTGCTCCCCCCAGCACGTCAGCTCTGCAGGGATCTGGGGAGTGGGGGGGACTGGAGCCCCAGCACTGGGCAGGGATGGGCTCCTGGATGCTCATCCTCTCACCCTGGGGCTGCTGAGAGGGAGCAGGGACATTTCCAAGTTGGAATTAAGGCTGTGGTGGCTCAAGACTCGAGAGAGTCGAGTTTAACTGAAGTTTATGACGGTCTTGGCTGCACCCCCAGCTGGGAGTTTGCTGCTGCCAGCTCTGCAGATCCATCATTTCTCCCTTAATGGGAGGAAAAGACAAGCCCTTTTTGGGTACAGTGATACCAGGGAATCATCAAAATCCCTGAAAGGCACCAAAGTGTTCTTCCTCATTCATGGAAATCTCCCTAAAGGCAGGAATTCTGCCTACAAACCTCACCTGGGGCTTGGGTTTGGCAGCCACTGAGAGGAGACCTGGGCAAGCTGGAATTAAAAGGTGCTAAGAGCAATATTTCTGGGAGAACTCTGGGTGCTTCAAGCCCTCCCTGCTCCTGCTGGTTCCTCCTCATGGCTGTGCCCTCAGTCACACACTGCAGCAGGTTTTTTCCTCCAGGTTTATTCCAAGGGGAAGGAAATTTGGGGTTGGGATGTGTCCTCCCATCTCCAGGCTCCTTGTCCTCCGTGGGGGAAGAGCCAACAGGAAAACCCACCTGCAGAACAAGTCCCCTTTCCATGGATCTGCGTGGAGTTGGATCCAGCCCACCTGAAAACTAGGAATGGTTTTTTTTCCCCCACCTTTTCCTGTTCTCAAAACATCCCCTGACTCTTCTCAAAACCAGTAAGGAAACAACCAGGGTAACACATTGTCTTCCCATTCCTGTACTGATAAATAAAATTATCCTTGGTGATTACAGGAAAAAATGGCTTATTCCAGGAGTAAAAATCCTGTTCGTTGAGAACCCAACCCCAGTTCAATTAATGTGGGTTTCCAGCAGCTACACAAACACAATTAAATAGGGAATGAGATCCTTTCTGGCACCAGGAAGAAGAGCATGAAGTGCTGGTGTGATGTGCCAGGGTGGAACTGAGAGGGCAAATATTTACCCAGGGGGAAGGATGGATTCACTGCATCATGAGAAAGGTGTGAGAAATGCCAGCCCCCCCAAAGAAAAGACCTGTGAGGCGAAGGCAGCCTGTCCTAAATCCTGAAGTCAAACTGCAAGGCAGACATTTGGAAAGACTTCCAGAGCAAAACGTTCTGCCTTGGGGACTCTCTGTGCTAATTAGGGACAATTAAAACTGCTTAAGGAGCATTAATGTGTTTGCTGTGCAGCATCAAATGTCATCTCCTCGTAAATGTGTCAGGTTTGGGCCAGTGTTGGTGACAAGGAGGTGCCTGAATCTGTCAGGTTGAAGGGAAAACTTCCCTGAGCATCCTGCAGGAAGCAAAGCTCTGCTCCATCCCAAGGGATTCCCCTGCTTTCCATTTCCTGGGAATTCCTAAGCTGAACAACAAGATTTTTTGGCCCCAGGGCTCTTTCTGAGGGTGTCACTGGGTTTGGAAGGCTGGGACTGGATGGCTGGGAAAAGGGGGAGGAAAAGGGAAAAGGGGGAGGGAAAGGAAAAGGGGGGGGGAAGGAAAAAAGGGAGGAGGGAAAGGAGAAGGGGGAGAGAAAGGAAAAAAGGAAGGAGGGAAAGGAAAAAAGGGAGGAGGGAAAGGAGAAGGGGGAGGGAAAGGAAAAAAGGGAGAGAAAGGAAAAAAGGAAGGAGGGAAAGGAAAAAAGGAAGAAGGGAAAGGAAAAAAGGAAGAAGGGAAAGGAGAAGGGGGGAGGAAAAGGAAAAAGGGGGAGAGAAAGGAAAAAAGGGAGGAGGGAAAGGAAAAAAGGAAGGAGGGAAAGGGAAAAAGGGAGGAGGGAAAGGAGAAGGGGGAGAGAAAGGAAAAAGGAAGGAGGGAAAGGAAAAAAGGAAGGAGGGAAAGGAAAAAAGGAAGGAGGGAAAGGAAAAAAGGAAGGAGGGAAAGGAAAAGGGGGGAGGATGAAAAGGGAAAGGGGAGAGTAGGAGGGGAAAAAAGGGGGGAGGAGGGGGAAGGAAGGAAAAGGGAGGGAAGAAAAGGGAAGGGGGGAAGGAAAAGGGAGGGAGGAGGAGGAAAAGGGAAAGGGGAGAGGAGGAGGAAAAAAGGGGAGGAGGAGGGGGAAGAAAAGGAAAAGGGGGGAGAAAAGGAAAAAGGGGGGAAGAAAATGATAAGGGGGGAAGAAAAGGATAAGGAGAGGAGGAGGATGAAAAGGAGAGGGGGAAAAGGAAAAGGGAAGAGGAGCAGGAGGAAAAAAGGGGAGAGGAGGAAAAAAGAAAACTGTACAATCTCTTCCTAACCAGAAAATAAAAGCTTTGACTCCCAGTCTGTGACTTTTGAAAAGTGTGTGCACAGCAAGCTGAGGGTTCTCAGGGCAAACCCCCTTTAATTTCACAGATATCCATCCAGATATATTTTTTTAATTACACCTAATTTCTGTTCCTGAACTCCCAACTGCACAACAGGAGTGACAACAGAAGGGGAGCAAGTTCAGTGTAGAGAGCTCTGAGACCCTTCAATTCTTCAACAGCTGAGCATGTACCTTTGTTAATCCTAAATAAGATAATCCATAATTACAAATAAAGCCCAAACCAGGAAGGCCTGATGTGGTTCTGAACTTTTCCCCCAGCTGCATTTCTGCAACCCAAGTGGTTTTTGTTTACACGAGATTTTGGGGTTTTGTTCCAGCTAATGTGACCTTGTGGATAAAAGAGGGAGTAAAAGAGAGGGAAAAATAGGGAAAGTCTCTTCCTCCTCCAAGAGGAAAAAGCACAACAAAATCAGGATTGTTCTGGGGCTTGTTTGAACTTTGTCTGAAAATTGATTTAAGCACCAAGGAGCCCGTGCTCAGCCCATTCATTGGCTGCCAACATGCAGCACTTTTGTCTCTGTTGATAAGGGACTTTTTAATTATTGCCATTATCATGTGAAAATTGGGTTCCTGCCACAAACAATCGAAATGAGATTCTGTTACTTCTAATCTTGGGTAATGTCTTTTAATCGGAGGTTTCATTTCCTATCAGCAATAAAAGATGTGTGTGTGTGTGTGTGTGTGTGCAGGGTTGGAGTGCACGTGAAAAGACCTGGGAAAATCCAAAAATCTGGGAGTGTAAAACACAGGCTGGGCAGATTTTACAGCAGAAAGGACTGGTAGGAGCAGCCACTTGTGAAAGAAGGGTTGTGTCAGTCATTTCTGCATCAAATCACCTCTTTCAGGAGAGACAGCCAGCCCTGACAAGAGATTAATAGTAAGATTTTTTGTTTGTTTGTTTGTTTTTTCTGCACTAGGAATAGGGCTGAGACCTCATGAACCCATGTGACCCACGTATATAAATATATATATATATTTATATACCTCATATATAGATATTTGTATATCTCTCTCATATATATTTATATATCACATGTATTTTTCTATGTTTTATCTCTCTCATATATATATTTATATATCTAATCTATACATTCATATATATTTCATGCATCTGTATGTCACCTGATAATAGGTGGCAACCAACTGAGCTGCACAGTGACCTTGGCATGAAGGAGGGACAACAATCACGAGGGTGCTGCCATCTCCCTGTTCTTTTAACATTCTTTTGCAGCCCAACCCCTCCTGCTGCCGGCAGGATTCGGTCCCCAGGAGGTGGAGATGTGCCCCCAGCTCTCCAGGCCACATCAGCTGCTCTCTTTGGGCATCAGCTCAGCTGGCAGCTCTGCCCAGGGGCAGGCAAACCCTCCTGCTCTCCAGTGCCTCCAGGAAAAAGCTGAAATTACTGATTTTTTGTCCTTTTTTTCTTTGGGTTTTCCCCCCTCTCTCCTCCTGCCCGTGTTCCTGGGGGTGGTTCAGCTGCCCACAGACACCCCTGAGACCTGCTGCACATCTGCCCTGCTTCATAGGAACTCTTTAAATCCAAGGAATAATCAAAGAGGAAGGTGGTTCAGAAATAAAATTGGGGGTTTGTCAGCTTTGTTTTGGTTTGTTTTTGTTGTTGTGTGGTTTTT
>NW_021940628.1:217012-222582 GCF_001715985.3 Manacus vitellinus | reverse complement strand
AGGATGCCACGGGCAGCTCTGGCACTGCCAAGCTCGTTCATGGACTCCAGCACTGGGAGCCTCTGGGCTGCACTGCTGGGGATGAGATGTTTGGGGTCCCAGAGCCTCTGCCCCTCTGCAGAGAAGGGCCAGGAGGATCCTCTCTTTTCTCTGACGGGAGGCTGAGGGGGGCCAAAGCTTCCCAAAATGCCTGAGGTGTCCAAACACTGCTCAGCTGCCAGTAAAAAGGACAAAAGAGCCTCCAGGAGCGAGTCCCTGATGTTCACAAAGGGAAAAGGACATCTGTGGGACATCTGGGAGGTTGGGGATGGAGAGAAGCAAGCACAGGGACAGCTCAGCTTCGAACCCCCCCAGCTCTGAGGGCTGGTCTCCAGCTGGAATTCAGCCTTATTCCCAAGCCTTCTCCCACCCCTCCTCGTCCCTGGGAGATGTGGGACCCCAGGAGATGCAGCCATGAGCTGCCAGAAGTGACAGAGACCCCCAAAGCCCAAGGTCCAGTGTCCCAGCACTGCCCAGACACCTCCCAGGAAAAGCCCTGGAGCAGCTGCTGGTGGTTGGAACCTCCAGTCACTCATCCCCCCCCTTGCCCATCTGCTCTGGGGACAATCAGATGTCCTACATCTCCCAGAGGTGACCCTCTCCAGCCCCTGTGTGGGTGAAACCCTGAGGGAGGGCACAGATTCCCACCTTCTGGAACACTTCCAGGGATGGCGACTCCACCAGCACCTCGGGAACCCTTTGCCAAGGCCTGACCACCCTTATGGTAAGGAAGAAATTTTGCCCTAATATCCAACCTAAACCTCACCTGGTGTAACTTCAGGTTGTTTCCTCTTGTCTGTCACTTGTCACCTGGGAGAAGGGCCCCACCCCCAGGTGATCCCACCCTCCTTTCAGGGAGCTGTGAATAGTGGTGAGATCCTCCTTGAGCTTCCTTTGCTTCAGACTAAACAACCCTCAGCTGCTCCTCAGTTTTGGACCCTCTCTGTAACACCTCTTTCCCCTGAGCTCTTGCTGGGGGAGGACTCAGAACCAGCTCTTTGTGATATAAAAAATAAAGAAGTATTTCAATCAGCAGCCTTTCCTGGTGGCTGCACACCTGCCTCAGACCTATTGCTGTCACATGCATCACTTAAGTTTGAGAGTCTAAAGAACCTAAAATGAAGTTCCCTTGTTGCACCATTAACCTCCTTATGTATCTGCTGTTTTCAACCAAGCACCAGTGAACCTTCCTCAGCCCACATTTCCCGAGCACCAACCAGCCAGATCCCTCAGAGCAAACGGGCTCAGACACATCCAGGGTTATTTATTCCCCACACGAGGCACCTTTCCCCACTTCCCATCTTTGTCAGCAGGAAATGAAAAGCACAGGAGTGGCCTCCAGACCTCCCAGCAGAGCCTGGATGCTCATCTTCCCCACCACCAGCTGCCACTGCCTCTGTCCAAAATCGTTAGAGAGACACCAAGCTTTTATTTAGGCTCGTTAAGGAAGACTAACAAGGCACAGATGGAGCTGGTTTGCTCGTGGCACGGGGTTGGCTGTTCCCCCTGCTTTTGGCCCTGGAAAAAGTGGGCTGCAGAGCTCCAGCAGGCTCCCACAGACACAGCTCCGGGCTGGAAAAGCCAGGACTCTTTGGCTGCCTGCCCTGGATGTGGAAATGCTAAAAAATGTTGGGTAAAGCTCAGCCTGCAGCCCTTGGAGGGGGTAATCCCTGGCCTGTCCCTTGTGCTGGAAGAAGCACGAGATGTTGAGGTCCGTGGTTGCTTCATCTCTCCAGAAAAACAAGACCTCGAGGTTCTTTTTCTTCTTTTTAATGGGAAAAAAAAAATAGAACATTCCCCCCACGACAGCAACTTATCACCTCCAGGATCCAAGACTTCTCTGGTAAAATGAGCAAATAACAACCAAAGCCCTGTCTTTCAGCACCTCTGTGATGGCCCCTGTGCTGCTGATTAGTAATTAAAAGGGAAGGGTGAAGGTTGAAGGGTGTTCCTCTGGTGTTGGAGAACCAAGAGGCCAAAACAGAACACGAAACAGGGGGGAAAAAATGGGAAAAACAGTTGGCTCCAGGCCCTGGCAGCAGGTAAATCCCCCTGAGCAGGTGCCATGCCCTTGGCTGTGGGGATGCCAACGTGGGATCCTGGGGACAGGTCACTTGCAGGGGGATGTGCTGTGACCCCACAGGCATTTTTGGGGGTGTCTGCCACGCTGCTGATGGGATTTTCACATTCCTCCTGTCTTTTGTAACCCAGCCCTGCATAAAAGCACCCTCTGGATGCATGGAAAGGGTGAGCAGCACTCAGAGGTGGCTGGAACAGCTCATCCCCCCCATAGCTTTGCTCCTGCCTCTTTGCTCCCACACCAATCCCACATCCCAACCTTTCAGCTGATGCAAAGTCACTGAGAGTCAGGAAAACACTCCCAACACCTCTGCAGCAGCTCTGTGGCCCTGGAGGACCCGAGGCAGGAGTGAGGAGAGGGAAAGGAGAGTGGTGGCCTGGGTAGGTGTTAATGAGAAAGGGATTTGTCTCTCCAGGACGTCCTTGTGCTTCCCAGGAAAGTCACAGAGCAGAATTTCTGAATATTTAATATGGCTTCTTAATTAAGGAAAGGGTAAAAACCTGAGAGACACCATCCCCTACTGCAAGGTCAAGGCCAGAGCTTTAAATACAGGATAATCACTCATCCCAAGGAAGCTGATGGGAAGGGGTGGCCTCACAGTTAGACCTGTTTGGACCAGAGAAACAGTCCCTTCTGCTCTCACTCAACGTTTTCCCTGTGGACTGGAAGTTTTCAAGCCTTCAGATGTGTTTTTACCCCGTCCTGCCCTCCAAAAAGCTGAAAATCTAAAATAAGGCTCGAAAAAAATGAAGACTCCGACAAAATAATTAAAAAAAAAAAAAACCCTGTCTGGTTTCACAGAAACATTTCAGTTTGGTAATTTCCAAAGGTTTCATTTCCATTTCAATTTTTCTTTTTTTTTTTTTTGTCCTGTAGCTGAACTTCTCACATTTCAAAGCAAAAAGCAAATTTGAAGTAAAATATAACAGTTCCATTTCTAGGAGTCACGGTGACCCGGCGATAATTTTAAGAAACTTCTCTCCATTTCCCCCCCCAAAATGTAAAAATCTCCTGAAATTGCTCCTTTCCTCTGAAACATTCTGGCTTTGATGAATCAACATGTTCTGCTGAGAATTTTTTTCTGGCTCCTAGACAGCCTCATTTCTCCATGGGGCAGCAGGGGGACAATATGTGGGACTGGCTTGGGTTTTAGGGATTCAGCTGCTTTTCCCCTTTCTCCCTGTCCTCTGAGCCACATCCTCAGGTGTATTTTCACCTGCCCTGCCACAAGTGGGCAGAACAGTGAAATCCAAGTCATCAGCTGCCCCTCCACCCCTCGGCCACGTGCACATTCCTACCTGCAATCCGAGGGGAATGAGTTTTTTCTCTCAGCAGCTCCCCCTTCTAATCTTTAATTAGAAGCCCGTTTGGCAGCAGCACAGCGTGGTTTGGCTCTGCCAGGTGGCAGCTTCCCACGCCACCATCCCCTCGCAGTCCGGAACTGCATCCACTTGGTTTTCCCTCTTCCCCCCTTTCTCCTTCCCCCCCTCCCCTTATGCTGTAAAATCCTCAGGGCAAAAATATCCCGGAGGGAAGCAGAAAATGGGGCTGGGAGGGTCCCCCCCCCAGGTGCCTCAAATCAATAATTTTGCCTGAGGGTGTGACCCTCCTGAACGAGCTGCTGTGGCAAAGGTGGGGATAAAGAGGGGGGAAAATCAAGGGGTTTTGGGCAATTTGTGTGAGGAGCAAATGTGTGGGGCCACTGAGGGAATCAGGAGGAGCTTGGGGAGACTGTTTGCAAGAGGGACAGGACACAGGGAATGGCTTCCCAGTGCCAGAGGGCAGGGATAGATGGGATATTGGGATGAAATTGTTCCCTGGGAGGGTGGGGAGGGGCTGGAATGGATTTCCCAGAGAAGCTGTGGCTGTCCCATCCCTGGAAGTGTCCCAGGCCAGGTTGGAGCAACCTGGGCTAGTGGAAGGTGTCCCTGCCCATGGCAGGGGGGGGAAGGAGACGATCTCCAAAGTCCCTTCCAACCCCAACCCCTCTGGAATTCCAACAGTCCCTGTGGCTGTTTTCTCCCACAGCCAGAGGGATCCAAATGCCCTTGAGCTTCAGGAATAAACCACCAAACAACACGATCAGTAGCTGCAAGAACATCACCAGCTGATGAAAAAAAAACCTGGCTGGGGCCTCAATACACCTTTTTATTTTAAGCAGTGGCAGAGTCGACCTTGTCCCATCCCAGTGAGGCAGCAAAGCAGAGATGGAAAGATATGCAGGTCCATGTGCCAGCCCTCCCCCCCCCCCCCCCGAATTTCAATGATGCCATTAGCATTCAGGATCTTTGCATGTGTTTAAATGTGGATTAAAAATGCATTAATTGGTCTCGTTTTAACAAGCTCTTCTCTTTGTATATCAAATATTTGAAAGATTCAGTATTATCACCTCTTGGCTGGGCTGGAATTGGAGAGGAGAAAAGAAATGTAATTGAGGACTTAAGGAGTGGCTCCTCCTGTTTGCTCAACACCAGGGGGCTCTGATTGAAAGCTCGGGGGACAATGACTTTGATAAGTATATGAACAACAGCTAAAGGCAACACAACTTGGCAAACTGACATCCCAGCAGAAGCATTTTTGGCAAGGAAAGTGGCTTTCCAGTAAGTGCTGCCTGGGAAGAGCTGCTGGAGCAGTTTGTACCACACAACCTGTCCCTGGCAGCACGAAGGAGAGAAGTTCTGTCTGTTCAGGTGTCAGCTCAGGGCTTCAAAACCAGCACCCAGCTCTTTCCTTGGCTGCACTTCCCACTCGGAGCCTGGGCAGGTCGCTCCAATCAGGAATGGACCTCTCCTTGGACTGAGCTCCTCCAGCTCTTGGTGCTTTCTCCCTGCTTCCCTGGGAAACCTGCTCCCAGGGATGGGAACCAAGAAAAGGTGTGGCCAGAAACCACTTTTGCCTTTTCATCTACAACTGAAAAAGCAAAAGCCACCATTTTCCTGTATTTATGCAGAATCTGGACACTGAAGGGAGGTGGCAAAGGACCTCTCTTGAATCCAGGAGGACTCAGGCACTGCTGAATCCTCTGGATTAGTGCCTGTATTCCCATGTCCATGGAACAGCAAAATGGAGCCGAAAAACCCTGGTGAAGTTCATAAACTCACAGGATGGTTTGGGTTGGAAGGGACCTTAAAGGTCATCTCCTTCCACCCCCTGCCATGGGCAGGGACACCTTCCACTAGCTCAGGTTGCTCCAACCTGGCCTTGGACACTTCCATGGAACAGCAAAATGGAGCCGAAAAACCCTGGTGAAGTTCATAAACTCACAGGATGGTTTGGGTTGGAAGGGACTTTCAAGGTCATCTCCTTCCACCCCTGCCATGGGCAGGGACAGCTTCCACCAGACCAGGTTGCTCCAAGCCCCATCCAAGAAGGTCCAGGTGAGCTCCCTCATGGGGAGTTTGGTCAAACTGCACCACCCAGCTGACAAATGGGAGTAAGTTGATGGGAAATG
>NW_021940628.1:193547-216972 GCF_001715985.3 Manacus vitellinus | reverse complement strand
CCAGAGGACCTCCCAGCATGGCTGTAAATCCCGTGCTCATTGAGGAATTCCTGGGGATCTGCTCAGAGGAGAGGTCTGGCAACGGGCATAAAAACCTGCTGCACTGGAATTTGCACGTGGAAAGCTTTCCTTTGGCCATAGGAACACATTCTGCAGCTAATCCCTGCTTCCTAGTAGGCAGGGAAAAAAAAGAAAAACCTCAAAATATCCAAGAATATTCCCATCATTCCTGGAGGGCTGTGGTTGTGTCCAGGTCTCTGCTGCTCCAACAGGTACTTGGAGCTGTCAGAGCTCTGCAGAACCACCTTCCCACTTGGCTGGGGCTTTTGCAGCTTTTGGGCTGACAACCCCCCTGTCACTGATGGGATCTGAATGCCCAGTTCCTGTGGAAATGAGCAGGAATTCTGCAGTGCCTCTTCCCTCCTTCGAAGTGCAGCTTTGAACCGGCTCAGCCCGGGATCAGATTTGAGTCGCCGAGGTTTGGGATCTGTGCAGGGTTTCATTTTGGGCTGCAGGCTGGAATATTTCCAGCCAAACTTGACGTAAAATTCCCTCCAGACCCCAGGTGGGAACTCAGGCTTATAGAAAACGCTGTGAACTTTTTGCTGGCTCTTGAGCTGGAGGTGTTTTATTCCTTCAAAGCCGAGGAACGGCGGGGCTGTGCATTTTCTCCCCGTGTCATCTATTTACTTACTGCATTTTGTCCCAACATCCAAGCCCCCCAGACAGCCCTTGTAAGGTTGGAGGGTCTGTAAAACCCCTCCTGCACATGGGGAAGTGCAGCACAAACTCCTTGATTTAAGGTTTTATAGGAAGAGCAGAGATTTCACGTCAGACTCCCCGAGTCAAAGGCTCCCAGGAATCTGGTTTTCAGGGAATAGAGGTTATGCACAAATTGGATCACCTCTGCTGCAGCCTGGAGACCCCTGAGGACATCACCCTCGTCCTGGAAACATTCAGCTGTCTTCCAAAGATACAGAAAAAAACCACCAATGTGAAAAATCAGCGAAAGCAAGAGAAGGTTTTTTATTTATTTCTTCTTTTTTTTTCTTAAACGTGACAGACTACCAGTGGAACTACAATGCATTTTACAGCTTGGGTGTTAATCCTTAACGTGCTGTGAAGTGGAGAAGACACTCTGTGTGCCTCAGAAAACAAGGATGTGCCTTTGTAAAGGATGGAAACACGGCAGGTCTCCAGCAATAATACACACTCAGAGCTCTGCCTTCCAGCACAGGAGATGAAATCATAACAGCAGCCACTTACTTACTTTTAAACCCCATCAATAATAAGAGATGCATAGCAGAACTCATCTCACATGCTCTTAAAAATGTAATGAATCTTGAGGGGAAACAGAAACATGCAGATATATGTGTATGTAAGCAGTGTGGAGAAGCTAAAGCACAAACCAAACGGAATTATCTATGTTACTTGAAATTACCTTCAAGGGTATTTGCCATTATGAGCAATTTGTATCCAGAGAGCCCAAATCGATCACAAAAATGGGGTTTTATTATTCAGCACCAGATGGGGAGGTTAAGGCAGGAGCCAGGGCTTGGTGGGGGGAGCAGGATCTTCCCCAGGATCTGGGGGAAAAGCTGGAAGTGCATCAAATCCTGGCTCCAATTTCCACTTTCCTCCTGGGCATCACCCTGAAGCCTCTGTTGGAAAAATCCCTGCAGGCACCTTCCTTCTCTGGGAGCAGCTGAGGGTGGCCAAGGAGGGCCAGGCAGTGATGGATTCACCTTCTGAGAGGTGGATTCACCTTCTGAGAGGTGGATCCTCCACCTCTGCCTTTGGCAAGAGCTGGGTCACACCTCTGTTTCCCTTTGATTTACACCATTCCCCACATCCCAGGAGATTTCCCCAGGTACTTTTATTTGCCTTCAGAGCACGGATTCAAATCAGTCATCGACTTCCCGCTGAGTTCCCAACACCTCTTTCCCCATTTTAAATGATTTTTAAAGGGATGCAATGCACTCCATCTTCCAGCTGGAATAACTCCTGTGTTATCCTCCCAGCCTGAATTCCTCTCACCCCTTGCTCTCTGCTCACTTCAGATAATTCAGTGGGAATTTATTTGAAAAGAGGTGCTGGGTCACAAATGAAGTAAAATGCTGACAGCAGGAGTTCCTTCCCATTCACTGCTGTGGTGAAAGGCAGGGAGCCAGATTTAGGGATACTCATCATTAGGATGGTTGAAACTATTCCACCTCACCAGAGGGTTGTTTTTTTTTTTTTTCCTTCTTTTCCCATTAGAATAGATTTTATTTTGAATAAATGTTGTGTCTTTTCCCTCGTCTCGCTGGAAAAAACTCAAATGCCTGAAAAACAAAACTCTCACCAAGCCCCAGGGAAAGGGCCTTCTGGGAAGTGGAGTTCCATTCAGGAAATCCAGGGTACTGTGGGGAAGGGTGGAGGCACCAGGAGCCAGCCTGGATCTCTCAGTTCAGATGCTCTGGTTGTGGCTGAAATGAAGAGGCAGCTTCTGGAGTCCCAGGAAAGTCTCACTGCTGAAGGATGTGCAAGCTCAGATTCCAAATCTATTCCAGGGGAAGTTTTCTCCCGTTTTCTGGGAAAAGCAGCGCCTGGATGAGCTGCCTGGTCCTCCCCTGGGCCCCAGGATGGACAAGGGAGGACCCCACTGGTGCTTTTGGCAGATGGAAGGTGCTCCACAAAGTGACTTTGAGGGGACCTGCTGCAAGAGGAATGTGGATAATGTGGAGCTGGGAGTGCCCTGGGGATTAAGAGGCAGGCAAAGCACTGAACTCCCAAAATGTTTTTGGAAGTGGACTTAAAAAATGGGGCCTGGTGAGAAAGATGGGGACAGAATTTTTAGCAGAATTGTTGCAACAGGCCAAGGGGGAACGGTTTTAATGTAAAAGAGGGTCCATTCAGGCTGATATATGGAAGGAATTGTTCCCTGGGAGGGTGGGGAGGCCCTGGCACAGGTTGTCCATAAAAGTTGTGGCTGCTCCATCTCTGGAAGTGTCCAAGACCAGGTTGGAGCAACCTGGGCTGGTGGAAGGTGTCCCTGCCCATGGCAGGGGGTTGGAACTGGGTGATTTTTAACATCCCTTCCAACCCAAACCATCCTGTGATTCTTTTTTGGGACCCTCTTTTCTCCAACCCCTGTGAACAGACCGTGCCCACCATGAGCTGCAGTGATGGACCTCTGGTTGCTGCTCTTCCTGCTGGGAGCACAGCCCTGTTTTGGATGAATCCCAGGCTGTCAGGGCTTCCTGTGCCCCACAATAGGGTTGCTCAAACCCTTCAGAGACTTGGCATGCTCAGAATTCCAAGTGAACCCTGGTAGTTCAATCAAAGCAGCAAGTTTTGGGTACCTGCCATCTGCATTAGCTGAGCTGACCCCCTGCCCTCCACTGCAAATATTTCTTCCCTCCAACCCTGGAGGTCCCTTCCAGCCCCACAACTCCCTGTTCATCTGCTGGTTGCTCTATTAATGACTTGTCACCAGCAGAAGCTCCAAGAGATCCTTCATTTTAATTAAGCCAGAAAACCACCACCCTCCTGAGGCTGCTGCCACAGTTCAGGGCACCCAAATCTGACCTTTGGAGCTCTTGAAATGGCATTAATTAAACAGGCCTTGCTGGCTGGAGCCTTTCCAGCCCCACCATTGCATCTCTCTTGAGTTTGCCAAAGCCCTGTTGGATCTCCTCCACCAAAACCACTGCCTGAATCCTGCCCCCCATCCCTCAAGCCAGTGGTGCCTCTTGTCAAATTTTATTTCCCCTACCTGAAAACCAGCTTGAAAATGTGTTTGGGAGCTGGACAGCAATAGTGGCTCAGAAGAACCATGAGAGGAACAGCCCTGTCCCCTTTCAGCTGAGGATGGCACAGCAGACACCTGGCACACCCTGCCCAGGATCACCCCAGGCATGGGAAAAGGGGGTTAAACTGCACAAAAAGGGGTTAAATGCACAGAGCACAGGCTTTTTCTTTTTTTTTTTAGGGGGAAAAGAAGTTCTGTGGCTCCCTCTCTAGCTGGAAAAGGGAAAGCAAAGTTGTGTTCCTGCTGGCTGTTTGAGAGTTTGCTTACAAGGGGAAATTAATCCCAAATTAACTAGTGGTGTGAACTGCAAGTGGATTAGTTAAATTATATTAAAGCCAGGTCTGGATACTTTCATTTAAAATTAAAGTGGCCGTAATTCAATTTGGCTCAAGTCACTTCAAAAGTGAATTAAGAAAAACCTAATTACAGACCCTTTAGTTCCAAATGAGTGTGTCTACATAGGTTGCTTAATGTGCTTTCATTTATCCCTCTTGAGAATTAATCTTGATGAGTTTTTCTGAATCTCCCCATGGTAGAGAGTCCCATATGTGTACAGTAAAAACCCTCTGATTCCTTCTAGAAGTAATAAAAGGGCTAAAAAGACAAGTCACTTCTGTCTCTGGCCAGACAAAATAATGATGCTGGGACTTCTGTACCTAAAGGACTTTCTCCTCAAAGCTGCTTTCCTACCAATATTCCTCCCTCCCAGCTCCCACCAACATTTCCAGGAGAACTCTCTCTTTGCTATTTTTTCCCCCAGAATCAGAGAAAACCTGTAAAGTCTCAACCTGCTGCACCAGGAGCAAGCAGGGAGATTTTTTTTTTGCTTGCAAGGGATCTGTGCAGCACATCCTGTGCAGTTATTTATAACCCTGGAGTGTGGAGACCTGTCAAGTACATGCAAATGGATTTAATTCCTGCACTCTCCTCTCGTTCCAGCAGTGCTGGGATGGAGACCTGCATCTCCCTGTGGGAATGGTCACTACTCCACGGTTTTGGGGTGGGAATTCATCCTCCAAAAACGTTTCTGCTCCAAAAGCCACCACCAAACCCCCAGGACCCCACCCCAGTGGCACCAAGGAGTTGGATCCTGTGGAGAAGCAGCCCCTCCTGACCCTTCCCCACCTCTGTGTCCCCCCTTTGGACACTCCCTAACAGCTTTAGATCTTTTTTATATTGTGGAACCCAAAACTGCCCCTGGGACTTGAGGTGAGGCCACCCCAGTGCAGGACAATCCCCTCCTGGTGCCCCCCAGGACGTGGTGGCCCTTTGGGCTCCCAGGGCTCTGTTGACTCCTTTAATTTGCCATCACCCAGGACTTTCCACAGCCCTGCTCTCCAGCCCCTCATTCCCCAGCCTGTCCATGATGTCCCTTCATCCCTACAATTGCTCTAATCCCGTCTCCTTCAGGGGCTGGAGGGAAGGATGTTGGGAGAGATGAGGCTGGCGGAGATAAATGAGACAATCTTCTGGAAGTTCTCAGCTCTCTGCATCCCCTCCCAAGGTTCAGGAGCTCTGCCCCACCACAGAGCTGCCCTGAGGAGAAGCCCTTTAAAGCTGTGTCAGGGGAGATGGAGGAGTGATAGGCAGAGTTTATTTTATTTCTGAGCTGTGGTAGATATTAATCACTTGGCAGCCCAAAAAGGTGTCCGAGGGACTTAATTTGTCATGGAAATGTCAGATAAGAGAGATGCCACGACTCCAGCTGAGAACAGAGAGTGAACACTGTGGGATGTTGCTCCAAAATGACCTTTTACTTTATATCACAGCAAACAGATAAAAATGACAGTGAGATCCTCAGCAGGGAGCAGGGGGTGTGTCTGAGTGTTTGCACATGTGTCAGGGTGTCTTCCTTCTCCTTGGAGCAAACCTGGCCCGGTGATCAGCTGGTGTGGCCTGGGATCATCCCTGCCCTGCAAGGGGGAGAGGTGCTCAGGTGTCTCAGAAATCCTGGCTGCCTGCTGCACCGAAAAATATGTCATATTTATATGACATTATATTACATATAATAATATTTCTGTCACTGTACATATAGTTATCTAAATATATTTATATTATTACGTGTATAATATCAACATTTTATAGAATTGCAGGTTTGGGTTGGAAGGGACCTTGAATATCATCCAATTCCACCCCCTGCCACGGGCAGGGACACCTTCCACCAGCCCAGGTTGCTCCAACCTGGCCTTGGACACTTCCAGGGATCCAGGGGCAGCCCCAGCTTCTCTGGGCAACCTGGGCCAGGGCCTCCCCACCCTCCCAGTCCGGTGTGGAACTCTCCCACTGGGTCATGTGGGTGAGGAGAGAACAGAAACGCTGGGGAAAAACGAAACCAGTTGTATAATTTTTACTGTCAGACATAAAACTTTCCAGGAGCAGCAAAGCTGAGGAGTGAGGTCAGTGGGAACCAAATCTGACGGGGGCAGGAGCTGAAGTAGCAGCAGCAACGACTCAATTTATGCTTGGAAATTAAGGAATAAAACCAGAGCTGTTTGGGGTTTAGTTTGTGATCACGAGAGCAGCTATTATGGGTCAGACCAAGGGTTTAGATAAGCCAGGTTTTTATCTGCAGAGTGGTTAATGTGGCCACTAGATGTGGACAAAAACAGGGTGAGTGCTTTGTTTTGTTATTTTCCCAAGCTTTCCCAGCCTTTTAATGGTTTTGTCCTTAATAGCCCTTCATGGGCTCAGTCCCCATCGCTCTGCCCACACTGCCTTTGAAACCCACAATATTCTGGAATTTTACCCCCTGTGGCAAAATTTCAGGGGGCAAAAACCGGTTAATTCTTGGTCTTATTACAAAGAACTCCTTCCTGCAGCGCCTCCTCCAGCCCCCAGCCGCTCTCCAAGCCTCAGGAAGGTTCAAGCTGACCGTCAGCATTTGCCTGGCACAAAACAAACCCTCTTTATTTCAGCTTGAATTGTGTGATCATTTTTACTCTTCACGCACCGAGGTCCATTTGGAAACGAAAACAGGGGGGGTTTTGAACCACTTGGAATGTTCTGGTTTGAAAATGGCAGGGTAAGGGCTCTCCCTCTCTCTCTCTCTCTCTCTCTCTCTCTCTCTCTCTCTTTCTCTCTCTCGGTTTTTTTTGATTTATTTATTTTGTTTTTAGTTTCGTTTCAATTTTCCGGCCAAAACCATTTATGGAAGTTCACCTGGAAGGTTTTACCCTCCCCGAATCTTGTGGAATTCCCTGGGATTGTGATGAGCAGGGAGAGCCTCTCCCTTGCTGAGGGCCACGTGCTCGGAAAAACCACCTCCAAGTCTCCCCCTCCCGCCAAGCTTCTCTGTATTTACTTTGCTCATGGAACCTCATCTGGCCTTGTTCTTCCCTCCATCCATCACTCACCCCAGACAGCCCATTTCTAGGCATTTGCTCAGCTGGGACCATTTCTCCCCCAACCAGCAGAGCTCTTGTTTGTTCTTTTGCTGACTGCCATCGGTGCCGGTTCCTCGCGGCCTCTCCAGAGCCAGCCCTTCCTCCCAGCCTTGCTTTGCCTCCCTGCCCTCCTGCTCTCCCTCATCCCTGCTGCCTGGGACCCCCTGAGCATGGAGAGCACTCCCAGTGCCCCAGCTGGCATTCCTGAGGCGTGGCTGGGGGGGTTTTGGGGGAGCAGAATCAACAGCTCACCTCTGCAGGCTGCACTGTCAACACTGCATCCAAAAACCTACCCCAGGACCCACCCCAGGAGCCACTCGTGGGCTGCTGCAACACCTCAGGAGGGGGAGGAAGAGGATGGAACCCTTGTTCCTTCTGTTTAGAGTCACAGAATCATGGAATCAGCTGGGTTGGAAGGGACCTCTGAGATCATCCAGTCCAACCCTTGATCCAACCCCGCCGTGGTTCCCAGCCCATGGCACTGATGCCACATCCAGTCTGTCCTTAAACACCTCCAGGGATGGAGAATCCACCCCCTCCCTGGGCAGCCCATTCCAATGGCTGAGCACCCTCTCTGCAAAGAATTTCTTCATGCATTTAACTTGGCACAAACACCACTCTCAACATTCATTCCCCAGCCCCCCCCAGCTCACCTTTGGGAAGCCCTGATTTTGAAGCTGAGCAGCTCCAAGGTGTGTCAGTGCCAGGCAGAGGGAGCAGCAGCAGCAGCTGCTCTCCCCTGGCTCTCCCAGGGCCATTTATCTTTTTGGCAGAGCGTGCCCTGGAGGGGAGAGGCAACAGTGGGATCAGCTATTCACTAAATAAAAGCTCAGAGGCAGCAGTGAAAAGGGAGCTCTGGAGGTCTCTTCCCCAGCCTGTGGGACTGTTTCCAACTCAAGAAGGTCTTAGAAACCTCCAAGGGCTTCCAGTCCCTTTTCTCCCCAGGATTTGGGGCTGGTTGTTCCTCAGCACTGTAGAGACAGGAAGGCTCTGCCAGTGTGACCACGTGAACTGGGATTTCTCTTTGGAAATGGAAAAGCCCAAATCTTTGATAACAAGGAGGCTTTGCCTCCAAACCTCAGGTTTCTTACCCAAATAGCAAGAGTTAAACAAACCATTGGAGATGCTTTTAAAGAGCAGCAAAGTAACTTTGCTGAGCAGGTGCAAGGCCAAAAGAAAAGCAGAGATATCCAGAGGAAGGTGGATTGCTCAGGCAGAGAGCCAGGCAAGGGACTTCTGAGTGCTAAAAATCTCCAGGCTGGGTTGGTTTGAATTTGGGGCCAAAAGGTTCAGGTTCCACTAAGTTTTTTCCCCTTCTTGTTGGGAGTATTAGAATGACCTGAAGGTCCCCAAAGCTGTTGGCCTGCTTTGATAACTGAACATATCAACTTTCCACAGGAGAAGGGATCTTTGATTGAGCTTTTCCCCCTTTTATTATGATTATTTTTTTACAGCTGATTAGTGGATGAACCTCAAGCCATTTGCTTGGTGTAACCATGTCCTAAGGAAAGTTGCTCACCTTCTGAAATGGAACTTCTGAGATCCATCAAATACTCTGGCAAGCTCCTAAACCTGGATTTCTGGGGGATTGGTACTTTCTGCTTCTGTCCAGGCAAGGTATCTCTGAGTGCTAAAAATCTCCAGGCTGGGTTGGTTTGAATTTGGGGCCAAAAGGTTCAGGTTCCACTAAGTTTTTTCCCTTCTTTTTGGGAGTATTGTAATGACCTGAAGGTCCCCAAAGCTGTTGGCCTGCTTTGATAACTGAGGTCTCAGCTTCCCACGTGGGAATGGCTCTTTGATTGAGGTTTTCCCTCTTTTATTATGGTTATTTTTTTACAGATGTCACGTCAGCTCCTCTTCTTTGTGACTGGAGAGAATAAAAAAACTGATGGCAGGTCCTTCCCCTCCCCAGCTAAGTGCTTTTGATCACTGGGCAGCTCTGTGATGAATGATTTTCCACTGCATCCTTCATCCCGTGCATTTTCAAGGCTGGTTAGGAGTTGGAAGGCAAGCCTAAAGAATGCTGCCATCCAACAGAATTCAATTTCCTGAAAAAAAAATAATAATAACTCATATTTATTCCCCCCCCCCCATGACCTAAATGGAAAACATATTGTTCTGAAAGTGCTGTTCAAACAGGATCACCCAAACCTTTTATCAACAAAGAGCCTGTCATATATCAGACACCTGGTGTGGATGTCAATTATAATAATTAATTAGACATCTCCCCTGATGCCTGACACTACATTCTGTCAGCAGATTTCTATGACTTCAATCAAAACCTGCTGCTGCATTATGCATCAAACTCCTGGAGTGGTTGGGAGTTGAGGGGCTCAGCTACAAATCACAGCTAAACACACCAAAGGCTCCTGCTTGGGATGATTTTTTCCTGCTTTTGAAGGCTGCCAAGTGAAGGTCAAACACACATTGATTTCTTTCCCTCCCTTAACAAGGTTTTCAAATGTTTTACATTTTTTTTTTTTTGTTCATGCAGAACTTCAAAGAGAAGGGATGAGAGGGGAAGGAGAATGGCTGGAAAGGCAGGTGGTGGATCCTGGGGTGGGAAGGAGGGAGTATCTTCATCCCTGCTGGGGCTCCAGCACCAAAACTCTCCAGGAATGAGCCTCAAAGGCACCTGGAGGAGAGAGAAGGCAGAAGAAAAGAGAACAGAAGAAAAGAGAACAGAAGAAAAGAGAAGAAGACAGAAGAAAACAGAAGAAAACAAAAGACAGAAGAAAACAGAAGAAAAGAGAAGGCACAAGAAAACAGAAGACAGAGGAAAACAGTGGAAGACAAAAGAAAAGAGAAGAAAGAAGAAAAAAGAGAGAAGAAAACAGAAGAGAAGAGAAGAAGAGAGAAGAAAACAAAAGACAATAAAACAGAAGACAAGAAAAGAGAAGAGGAGAAGAGAAGAGAAGAGAAGAGAAGAGAAGAGAAGAGAAGAGAAGAGAAGAGAAGAGAAGAGAAGAGAAGAGAAGAGAAGAGAAGAGAAGAGAAGAGAAGAGAAGAGAAGAGAAGAGAAGAGAAGAGAAGAGAAGAGAAGAGAAGAGAAGAGAAGAGAAGAGAAGAGAAGAGAAGAGAAGAGAAGAGAAGAGAGAAGAAAACAAAAGACAGAATAAAACAGGAAAGAAGACAGAAGAAAAGAGAAGACAGAAGAAAAAAAAGGAGAGAAGAAAACAGAAGAAAAGAGAAGAAGACAGAAGAAGAGAGAAGAAAACAAAAGAGAAGAAAACAGAAGACAGAGGAAGGCAAAAGAAAACACAAGAAGACAGAAAAAAACAGAAAAAGACAGAAGAAAACAGAAGAAAAAAAGTGAGAAGAAAACAGAAGAAAGCAGGAGAAAACAGAAGAAAACAAAAGACAAGAAAATGGAAGACAGAAGAAAACAGGAGAAAACAGAGAAAGAGAGAAGAAAACAGAAAACAGGAGAAAACAGAATGGACAGAAGAAAATAGAAGTCAGCCTTCCTTAATTTTCCTTTACATTCTCATTTTATTTATTTATTTGTACTTAAATTGAAAATAACTCTTCATTCCTGGAGCACTTAATTCATTCGAAACAAACAAATAATTATTTTCCTTTTTTTTGTTTTGGGTTTGTTTTTTTTTTGTTTTGTTTTTTTGCTTTTAGTTTTTCCAAGAGACCTTCCCATTTCCCAGGCAAACCAATTCCATGGATCCCCCTCCATTTAGGAAATCACTCCAGTCAACCCCAACAGTTTGATTTTTTTTTTTTGTTTTTCTCAACAAGGAGCAGTTGAACAAATATATCCCCAATTTTAGCAGGATTAGTAAGGATGGAAAATACTTCCTGTTTCAGGCTAAGGACTAATAACTGTCGAGTCCATGGGCCCTACTCCTGCAATTTGATTTTATTCTCTTTGATGGGAATTGGCTGGGATTCAACGAGGGGAGCTTTAGTCTGGAAATACTCCAGAGCAGGGGCAGAAATTCTGGTTTAAATCCCTGTTTTTTTCCTTTTTTATGGGGGCAAACCCTCTGCCTGCCTTTTATTTGCTCTATAAAGTATTTAGCCCACGCTTGAGCAGCCCAAAATGATAAATGAATATGTAACTGCCATCCCCTCCCCTCTCCTGGGCTGGCAAGTGCCTTTGATTTGAAGGATTTGCCAACGAAAAATAGAATTACAAACAGCAAATGTGCATTTTGAGAAGGAAAAAATATTGGTAGCAATCCATGTGTTTCAATATTTCATAAAAGTGCCTGGGTTAGTCTCAGTTTCAGTGCAAACAAAAAGAAAATACATTTAGATTGAAGTGGATTTGCTGAAGTAAAACAAAGATTTGTTTTGAGGTTTCTATTTCCTTCCTCTGTTGTTGTTTGGGGGTTTTTTTGTTTGTTTTTTTTTTTTTTTACCAAGAGGCTGAATGAGAAGTGAAGCAAAAAGTGATGTTTTTTTTTTAATTCGAATGGTGATGAAAACCCAGAATTAAATGAGAACTATTTGAGAAAAATAACGATTCTTTTTAAAATTTCTAGTGACATTAATGACCCCCTGGAACCAGGAGGGCTGATTATACCTGGAGATGCTTTTATGGAGCAGGGAAAAGTTGGTGTGTTGGCACCAGGATAAGGTTTGAGGAGGGAGGGCTGATGAGAAATGAGGGAGGATTAAAGATCCCAAGGAGCAGAATATGGGAAAAACTGCAGGAGCAGCCCAAGGATCTGCCTAAAACTCGATTTATGTCCCACACACCGACATCTGGAGTGGTTTGGGAGGATGTTTTCTGGTGTTTGGGAGGATATTTTCTGGTGTTTGGGAGGATATTTTCTGGTGTTTGGGAGGATATTTTCTGGTGTTTGTCATTTACAGAACAAAGACACTGGCAGGAAGGATTTGTCAGGGGAGGTTGGTCTCCGTGGGGAGGGGGGTTGTGAGAAATTTAATCCACTATTTAATAATTGCAGTTAATTACAGTCGGGGATTTAAAGTGGATTAGCTCCACTGCAGGAAATCATTGTGTAAACACTCCTATTTAGGAGCAGAACACAAATTTAGCTGCCTCGTCCTTGGGCTGGGTGAACTTCAAAAATGCACTTTAAAATGCACTTTAAAATGCACTTCTTTGCCACGTGGCTGTTTTTTGGGGGGGGGTTGGAGCAAGTTTTTGCTGATTTGCTCTGCTGGGAGAGCACAAAACTTGGCTTTCCTCTGCAGAGAACCCTCAGGGAAGGTGAGGGGCTGGAAATTCCTGCTGGGATTTCCTGGTAGGACCCTCCAGATGGTCCAGGAGCTGCACTGGATGATCCACCTCAGGATATTCTCCAGTTGGGTAATTCTGTGATAATTCACTGTGAAGGGAAAACCTCTGCACCTGGGGTGTTCTGCCCTGATTGTCACTGCAGCTCTGAATAAAAGGGTTGCACCAGGAGAGTGTATTTTAAACACCAGAAGGGTATTTTAAATCCCCTAAACCTGTTCAAACAGTGGGTTTGACCTGGAATTTAGATCCATTTTCCTGACTGTTTTCCTCTGCAGCTTTGGGTGATGCTCTAACCTGGATGGGCAGTGGGGCTGGGCTAATATTTCCCTTTTCTTCTGGAAAACCACGTCTGTATTGGAGTGTAGAGCAGAATTCCATGTTCAGGGATCAAAAGGATCACCCCATTTGATGCAGAACTCAAGGAAATATGTCCTTAGATGGGGACAATCAAGGGAATTCCTTGGCAGACTTTCCAGGTGTCTGGAGGATGTAGAGATTTGTTAGGGATGTACCCTGGGTGTATGCCTGTGTTGGGAGTCCTGAGCCACTCCCACCTGAAAAAATAACAATAAAAACGAATTTTTCATTGTTTTTTTTTTTCAGCCTGGCCCCAAAAGTGTTTCCTGGTGTTGGCTGGGACTTGGCTATTCCTGTGTTTCTACCCTTCTCCCTGGATACCTGATCCTTTCATCCACCTCACCTGATGGGCAGTTTGTGACATGAAATACTCTTCCTTTATCTCCCAGAGCTCTTAATTGCTGAGCATTTTTAATCTTGCTCCCTGTTTAGATAGACAGCAGGAGCGTTGCAGAAATGCCAAAAGAATAAATAAAATAAACCCAGAAACAACTCCCTGGAAGAATAATTACTTTGGATCCACTGGAATAATGAATTAACACTGAGCCTAGCACAGTCAACAACAGCAATCCCCCTCCACTGATAATAGAACCAGATATAGTTTTTTCTTTGCTTAAAAAAAAAAAAAAATAAAGATAATTCCCCTGTAACTTGTAGCCCAAAATCTCCCCAGTCAATTAATGACCTTTGCCTCTGCCATCCCATTCCTTCAAGGTTTGCATGGTTATTATTTTCAGTGCCTAATCTTTGGGAGTGATTTGTGTCTCCTAATAACTGGCTGCTTGTTTTGCTATCAGGCAGCTCCAGGATTGCTGCAGCTTCTCTCCAGCTTAAATCTTGCTTCCTTCACCTTGTGGCTTCAAATACCATCCTGTCTTGAGCAGGGAGGGGGAAAAAAAAACCAAACCAGCCCTCCCCAAATCCCATATTGCTCCTTTAAAGTTTTATGGAGGGAGAAAAGAAAGGTCACAAGAACTTTAAAACAACAGGAAAGTCTTGGGGACAGGAGGGTTTGAAAGGAAAGCTTGAAATTACTGGCATTTTTTTTTTTTTAGGGTGTTCCAAGATATTTCCAGAAAATCAGAAATCCCTGTGAGTCCCTTCTCTCCCTCACTTCTCATGGGAAGTCACTCAGAATTATCTCAGCAGCTTATGAAATGTCAAATATTCACATGGTGGGAGGGAAAATGTACCTGAGGATCCCACAAGTGCCTTGCCTGGACATGGAAGTTGTTTCCCAAGCCCTGGATGTCTCAGGACCCCCTTCCTCATCCCTTCACTTATAAACAGCAGCCCTGCTGAGCATCTTTGGGGGAAGCAAAGCCCAGCCCTGAGCCTGTCCAGCTCACCTGAGCCACAAGAAACGACCCCCAAATGAATCCCAGCCCTTCAGGGATGCTCCAAAATCCCACAGGAAAACTCTCCCCCCAGCTGTGGGGTTTGTGTCACACCCCCCCCCACTGCCTAGAATAGAAATTCTCTCTTTATTCTGCCCCTGGGCCACAGCCCCAGGTCCATCCCCAAGCCCAGCTTAGTGGCCTGGAGCCCAAGCCTAACCAGGCTGAGTCCAGAGGGACGAGGCTCACCCTTGGGATGGGTTTTCCTTCTGAGGGGGCTCTGCAGAGGTGCAGGGGGGTCCTGCCCCGGGTCTCTGCTCCTCCAGGACCACAGTCCCAGCCCCTTGGGCTGCCACACAAAGGGCAGCTCATGGCCAGGCTGCTGCTGAGCTCCTGGAACAAACAACTGCTCTGCTGGCAAGGAAGGGCCAGTGTCTCCTCTGGAAGGGAAAAACGGGTTGGGAGACTTGACAGAGCTGCAGGGGATGGTTTGCTGTGCTCTCAAAAGCACTTTCAGGATCTGTTCTGCTGCAGAAATGCAATTCTCTGTCCTTAGTCCACCCAGGGATTAAGGCACTGCCTAAAGTGGGCTGGCTTTGGATGGCTCCCGGGCACATCCCTGGTTTCCTGCTCTGCAGGAAGAGCTGGCTGGCTGGAGCTCACAGGGCCAGGCTGCCCGGGTGCTTTGCTCTGCAGACACCTTGAGGGAACTTCAAAGCTGCCCAATGCCAAGATAAATCAAACCCCAGGCCTTGGCCTTGCTTGAAAATCCCAGGACTTGAGGCTGTGCAGTTTTTGTGATGCTTCATCAACAGGGAGGGGGAAGACCTTGAACAATTTTCTTAGACCTCCTCCCTTTGCTGCCTCGGGTGCTTCATCCATCACATCCCTACACCTTCCTTCTCCTTCCCATCTGCATTTATGCAGGAGGTCCTTGATCCCCCTGCTCCCCTAATCCCACAGAACTCCCTAAACATCTCCTCTGTGCTCCCACTAAAGGCATCAGCCAGGCTGGAGTGGGAAAGTGCTGAGGCAACACCAGCCCCAGCCAGTGAAATGTTTCATTAATTACCATAATTGATATCGTAGCAGATGTCAGCCCTAAGGGAGGAGGAGAGGCACTGCCAGGAGGAGGGGCAGGGTGTGGATCTCCAGCCCCCAGGGGTGACTGCCCAGAGGGGTTTTCCTATGGATGTAAAAGGCTGCTCAACCTCCAGCCCCCAGTGAGGGGGGATGTCTTGGAGGGACATGGCTGGGGGGAATGACAATCCCCATCCTCCTGGAGTCAAGAAGGATGTGCTTGGTGGGAGATATTTTAACATCTAGGGGGATTTACTTGGTGATTTTTTCATCCCTGGGGGATCAGTGCTGAGCTCAGGGGGGAGCCAGCAGTGCCATTTCCACAGAATCCCAGGATGTGCTGAGCTGGGAGGGACCCCCAAGGACCATCCAGTCCAACCCTGAGCCCTGCACAGGCCCAGCCCCAAGAGTCACCCCCTGTGCCCCAGAGGATCAGCCAAACCCTCCTGCAGCTCTGGCAGCCTTGGGGCTGTGCCCACTGCCCTGGGGAGCCTGGGCAGTGCCCAACCAGCCTCTGGGGGAAGAACCTTTGCCTGAGATCCAACCTGAGCCTGCCCTGGCACAGCTCCAGGCCTCTGCCCCATGGAGAACACACAGCAACCATCAGACACAGCCCCAGGATGCAGGATGGGGCTGGGAGCTCCTCTGGCACGGCACAGGATGTGCTCCAGCACACACTGACCCTCCCTTGGAGGCAGGAAGGGGAAGGGATGCAATGGGATGAGCCTTTTCCTCAGGACAACCTTTTCCTCATGGTTGTGGCACACTCTGAAGTGACAAATCAGCCTCTGATCTCCCTTCACACCACCCAGACCTGCTCCTGCTCCCTGCCAAGGGGGTGTCTGTTCTTAACATGAGGAGAAAAAGACTGGATAGAAAGTTTGCAGCCCCTGGAGCTGAAAATCTGTGCCTCAGCACACTCCTTTCTGACTTTCCTGAGCAAAAAAATCACGTGATAGATATGTTTTGTTGTCTCTTTCTTTGGGCCAAATGAGTTGATAACAGACACTCCCTTGCTTTGTTCAGTTATTCCTGTTTTCCTCTCCCGAGCATCCCTCATGGTTCTCCCTCCTGCAGAAGGCAAACCCGTGAACAAGGAGGAGATGTAGGCACTGAGAGCATCATTAACAAAATAAATCCTCATCAAAAAAATCTTATCAGAGCTCTACAACAACCAGGGCACTTGATCTTGTGTCACAAGTCTTTCATTACTGGGCTCACTGGACCAGAGAGGCTCCAGGTCTGCACATCTGACCAGAGATGATGGACAATTCCCAGCTCTGTGGCCTTCTCACTTAACCCAAGCCACTGGCCCATAGAAGGTTTGCCAACCTTGCTGTTTCCAGCAGGAATAAACATTTTATGTGCTGTCAATTTAGCAAATCTCTGCCCCCCCTCTCCCCCCTTGCCCCCGGCGTTGCCCGTGCTCGTTAATCACCCCTGGCCAGACCTGTTCATTTTTATGGGCCTTGCTCAGCAAATCCCACCCAGCAGCCTGTTCCCTGGGCTCTGGAGGGTGGGGAACTGCTGAGCCAGGACAGGTTTTATCCCAGGGGAGGTTTCTCCATGGGCTTAGGGACCCTCTCTGCTTCTGGAGGCTTGGACAGGTTCATAAGACCTTCCCTGAGTGGAAGGCACTGGAGGCATCCCATGGGCAGCAGCACTTTGGGCTCTTCCTCAGCTCAGATCTTGCCATTTTGGTGGAGTTTGCAGTGCAAATGTTGTTAGAGATCAGTGACATAAGTGCTGGTGGATTTGGCTGCTGTCACTGCTGTTCTGCAGGTTGTTGGATTTCAAATTTTGGATATGAGAAAAAGAAAAACTGCTAAGTTTTAAAAAAAGCCTTGGGCTGACAGAGACTGGGGAAAAACCTTCCATCTAGAGTCCAGACCAGGATCCATTGGTGTCATGGGTTTGGAATGTCCTGCCCAAGCCTGGAGAAATCATGCCCTGATCTCATCAAACCTGGGCAGAAAACCTTTTGTGTTTTGCCTCTCCCTCTGTGTTACCTGTTCCCCCCTGTAAAATCCCCCAAGATAAAGTCGGGTTTCTCCTATGATGTAATTGTAAGACCCCAAGAACTGTTAGTCTGGGTTTTTCCCTTATGTCATCCTTGTGAACCCCCCCCCCCAGTTTTAACAGAATGAATATGCAAACCCCCTGTTGAATATGTAGATCCTAAACCCTTTAAATATGAACTTGTGAGTCCAAATAAACCATTCCAATTTTTGCCTCCAAGCTGAGATCATGATAGTTTTATTGCCCTCTCCAGCAGGTGACTTTGGGCAGTCTGCTTTCATGAGTTTATACCAGAAAGCTATTTTATGAGGGTAACATCCCTTCAGGATACAGGTATGCTGATCCCACAGGAATAACACTTGGAACAGGGGGGAAAATCACTGTGTTAAGTGGGACTTGTTGCCCTGGAGAGGGCTGGTGGTGCAGGCCCTGACAGGTTTTCTGCAAAAGCCACAGACTGGAAAGCTGGGACATCCAAAATGTTAGGGGAGAGCCCATGGCTTTGTGTTTACATTGGTTAGGTCTGACATTAACATCATCTGAGTGGAGGGAACAAAAGCAGGGGGGGAAAAAGGGAATATCCATCGTGCTGTGTTATGGCTGGGTCTGGAGACAGGAGGTAAAGGAAGACCTACCAAGAGAATCCATGGATTCTGAGACAGTCACTGCAGTGGCCCCAGAGCAACTTTTCTCTTTCCTGCAGCCACTTTGGAAGGCAAAGAGCAGGAAAACAAGGTTTTCTTGAATGAGGATTAATTCAAAAACTTGGAGGGCAACACCAACTGCTGGAATAGAGGCCCAGGTGTAAACTGGCTCTCCAGGGAAATCCAGCTGTGCCAAGGGTGGCTCAGCATCAGTATCTGAAGCACCTTTGTTAGGAAAGGATCAGTCACTGCCTGGAGAAACTCATCCCTTGCTCCCCTGAGTGCAGAGGGCACAGAGCCTGAGCTCAGCACTGCCTGAGCTGCAGGGTTTGGGGGGATTGTCTGGGGCACAGAGCCTGAGCTCAGCACTGCCTGAGCTGCAAAATTTGGGGGGATTGTCTGGGGCTGGAGCCTTTCTTGGATCAGGCTGGTGGGAGGCACTGACAGCCCCTTGCTCAGAAATGATGGAGTGGGTGGACTGTGAGTCAGTGGGAGACTGGAGCCAAACTGGCACAGTAATTGCAGGTCTGTGTGTGAGGGAGCAGAGCCTGGGCAGGACAATAACTCTCCTTCCCTCGGTGACTTGGATTGATGGGCCTCTGCTCTTCCCAGCTCTGAAGAGTCCCCAGGTCGATATTCCCCTCCTGTGTGCCCAGCCATGGCATCATCTGGCACCAGCTCCTGGAGGTGGAAATAAAGCTCATTTCTCAGGCCCCTCTGCCTGGAAAACACGAGGTTCATCTTGGCTTTTGACATTCAGCTCCCTCCTCCCTTCTCCTCCAGCCCTTTGGTCCTTCCTCCCTTGCTGACCTTTTCCTTGGCACATTTACACGGAGCAGCAGGTCCCTGACCTGGACAAGGGATGCAGGCTGGCAGCATCCTGCCCTTCAAATGCCTGGCTGGTGGCAGAGGGCTCAGCCCCCTTGTTAACCCTTCAATATGGGCTTCCCATTGTGTGCCAGCAGGATGCTCCATCTCCCCTTCCACCACAGAGCCCTCTGTGCTTTTTGTGTCTGGGGAATTGGGTGGGTTTGCAGCTTAACACTGTGAAATGTATTCCCTGGCTGCTCTCTTGGCATTATAACCACCTCAAATAATTCTATTTTGGCATTATAGCCACCCCAAAGAATTCTGTTTTGGCATTATAGCCACCTCAAAGAATTATTTTTCCCCTTTGGCATGTTCTCAAATAAATAGTGAGTTTGCTGAGTGACCTAAAGCCACCTCCACCCAGCCCCTAAACCCACTGAATTGCCCCATGGAGGCCAAACACTGGCACTGATAAGATGCTTCTGCTGCTGCTCATCCAACATCCAACCCCTTCCTTCCCTGTTCCCCCTCCAACTGGGGAGGAAGAGCTTTGACAGGTTGAGGCTTCAGGAGGGACCTGGGTTGTCCTGTTTCTCTCAGACCAGGACACTGGAGAACTGCTACAATCCCTTTGCACCTTTTACTGGTCACTTTTTTTTCTATTTAGAGTCTGTTGCTTTGGGTTTCTTAGTTCTACATTCCAGTTTTTAGTCCTACATTCCCATTTTTAGTCCTACATTCCAGTTTTTAGTCCTACATTCCAGTTTTTAGTTCTCCCTTCTAGTTTTTAGTTCTGCTTTTGCTGAAGCACCTGGGAGCCACTGGGAACATTCCAACAGAAAGACTTTCTGGTCCCTCTCCCCGGGCATTTCTCACAGATGATGTGTCCCCAACGAGCAGAATTTGATGGTTTTCCTTTTCTGCCTCTCACCACCCATAGCTGAGCTGGGCTATGCCAAGAAAGCACCTGCCAACAAACCCCCAACAAACCCTCCAACAAACCCCCAACAAACCCTCCAACAAATCCCCAACAATCACCCAACAAACCCCTCTTCAACCTCCTCCTTTGCAGATTTTTCTGCCTTTTACTTGATTATTTTATCCCTCTCAAACCTTCCTATTTTCTTCCCTCAAATATCCCGGAGTGCCTCTGTGTGGGGGCGAGCTGTGTGGAAATGAAAGCCAGGAGCTGTATTGTGGTAACAGTCTATTACATTTCTCCTCCTTTTTACCTCGTTCAGCAATTTTTTAACTCGATTTGACAATGAAATTTAATGCTCTGATTTATATATACACACACACACGTACATCTACGTGTATTTTCCTTTTTGTTCCTTGATTAGAACTGTGAAAATTTTCCACGATTAAAGCTGAGTGAAGTGACAGCCTGGGATCTTTCTGCTGGCTGCAACATTAGCTTTAATTGTCTGCTAATAGCTCGGAGCATTTAGACAAAAATGCCTACCAGGGAGAGCCTGGAGCAATAATGATCCTTCATCCTCCCAGCCCATGGTGGGAAGCAGCAGTGGGTGATCCTGGGTGTGCATCACTCCAAGAATCTTCTCATGAGATGGTGGAGATCAGTTCTGGTCCCCTTGTGATATCTGACCTTTCTTTCCCTGTCTCCCAGCTCTGCCACTGGTTTCTCCAGCCCATGTTGTCTCCTGGACTTGGATTTCTCCTGCATGAAAGCACAGGGAGGGTTTATCAGCCCTCCTGTTACTCCAGAGTCATGTCAGCCCTGGAGGAGCATCTCCTAGTGACATCTCAGTGTTTGTGTTGGGTCTGAAAAGGTTTGGCAGAGAATTCCATAGAATCCTGGCATGCTTTGGGTTAGGACAGACCTTGAGAGGTGGAGACAGTCACAGAATCACAGAATGCTTTGGGTTGGAAGGGACCTTCAAACTCATCTCATTCCAACCCCCTGCCATGGGCACCTTCCACCAGACCAGGTTGCTCCCAACCCCATCCAACCTTGGCCTCGGGGTTTTAACCACTTTTATCAGTTTTGCCAAGATCTAAACCTTCCATGGGCTCCCCTCTGCCACAGTCACAGCCCCCAGGCACAGAATCCTGCAGCCATTTGTTCCCCTGCTCTCATCCCATTTCAAAGGTGTCGAAGTCCTTTGATGAGACACGAGGGGCTCGTTACAACTTTCTGCTTTTGTTTTCCTTTCCTTTGAAACTTTCCTTCTCCGGGATCCCTTTCTTGTTGGAGACATGTCAGACCTCAGATGTGAGGCCTGACTTCATCAAAACAAAGTGACTCAGCAGAGGTGGAATGAGCAGCTCCAACAACTCCCAAAGAACAGGGTTGGAATTCTCATTGCTACCCAATCTTCCAGTTTGAGCTTTTTATTGTGCATGTAGCCATGTTTCTCTTATTTTTTTTGGTTTATTTTGATGGCCAGAGGGAAAAAAATAGGGCAGAAATATCAGTTTCCCGTGGATTTCAAATCTTAAATTCCAAGTGTTTCTATGGAATTCCTCCAGTGCTGTTGGGATGATCTTTAATTGATGTGAGGCTTTCACACAGTTTGCTCTTGAAGTTGAGGGTCTAATAACTGAGATCTGGAGGGGGTTTCACATCTTCTGTGCATCCCCTGAACACCTCCCAGCTCTCTATTCTTCATATTTCCATAGGGGGGCTGTGAAAATTTGGGAGAGAGCCCCATCCCACCTGGAAGTTCCACAGGCCTTCCAGGCTGGGAGCAGTTCTGAAGCTGTCAGAGCTCCAACCTTTGGCCACATATTTTTTTTCCAATAGTTTGCAGCTGAGTTAGGAATTGCAGACAGAGAATGAAGCTCTCTGGATGTTAAAGAGGTGGCAAAAAAAAATCCCAAATCCCAAATAAAAATCGTTTTCCTGCCCACAAAGAACTGAGTAGCTCAGCAGTGAGGTCCAGCTCCATTCTCTGCTCGGGTTAGAAGGGGGGAACCTGCATTTCTGGGTGTTTAACTTGAACTTAAACAAATTAAACAAAGCCTTTTGATCTCTGTGGGCAGTTTAAAACACAGACATTTGCACTTAGGGCAGTTTTGAAAACCAAAACGAGCCCGTTTTTAAGGCTCAGGTGCTTCAGGTGCTGAGATAAATGACACTTAAAATGCTGATGGATTTCTTGCCATCCAGGCTGAACAGCTCCCATGGATTCATTTCACCTTCACACTTTAAAGTGGGAGATTCAGGAACATCAGGAATGACCAAACCATTTTGGTGGAACTAAACCTGCTGCTTTTGCAGAAGAACCACCCAAATGAGGGGTCAAGAATTCCCTGAGGGGGGCTGGTCTGGCAGCTGGTTGGGTTTATTCCCATGATGAGATCACCCAACCCTGTTTTTTGAGCACAGCTCAAACAATTCCCCTCCTCTGGAAGGTCCAAGCAAAAATTCCTCATTCCACCTGACAGCAGACGAAATAATTTCAGGCAAAAACCCCTCGTTTTTCTCCCACTACAAAACTATAGCTTGGGATTGATGAAATAAGCTCTGAAACTTGCCCTAAAAGTCGTTGAAAAAGTAATGGAACAGAAAATAAAAAAGCTGAGAAGGAAAAGCAATCTGCTATTATTTTTTTTTTTTTTCAACTTTTTGCTTTGCTGGAAAAATTGAAAAAATTTTCACTTCAAGTTAACTCAAAATGTATTTTTTTCCCCCTCCATTTGGCTGTTGAACCAAAAAAATGTAGAGTCTCTCAGCTTTTATTGGCACCTATTTTTGTTCAATTGTTTTGGTTCATTGCCCCTATTTTCAGAAGGCAGCTCCAGCTTTCTAATTGTCTCTGGAGATGTGGAGCAGAAGGCTCTGGCTCCACTGGATGATTATGGGTTATGTTGTTTTAGCACAGGAAAAAAAAAAGGGAATAATCATTGGTCCAAACTCTCATTTGTGTCTCCTCTCCACGTTCAGAGCCACCAAGTATTCACATTTAATATCATTATCCAGGAAGCCCAAACTGAGAGCTCATTTCATGAAATAAATGTTGTTCTGTCAGTAAATGCCATTTTTTGATGAGTGAGATGTTACTCAGGAACGTGTTGACTTCAATCACAATTTATTTGGAAATAAAAAACCCCACAGAGTGTTTTGATTTCCCATGTGAAGCGATTTTTCATTTTAGCTTTTTTATTCCCCCCCCGTTGATATTAAAATTATATTCAGTTTTTAAAAGCAAAACAGGTGGGAGATATTTCACTCTTTAAACCCAAAAGATTGGAGTGACCCCAAAGCTGTTTGATCTCCTCAGAATTTAACTGGAAATACGGAGGGGGGAGGGAATCCCACCCCAGAACTGAAAAAAATGGAGGAGAAATCGTGGAGTTTCTCAAGGGAGTCGTGGAATTACAGAATGGATTGGGCTGGAAGGGACATTAAAGGTCTTCAGGTCCATCCCCCTGCCATGGACAGGGATCTTCCACCAGACCAGGTTGCTCCAACCTGGCCTTGGACACTTCCAGGGATGGGGCAAAATAATTCCTACCAAGGAAAATCCTTATTGGGATGGAAGTCCTGAGTTCCAAGTTGGTCTAAGATTATCTCTAGGGGGTTTTGTTTCAGTTTATATAAACTATTTTGGGAGCTGCTCATGGATCTGGGACTCAGCCAAGTTGATGAGAGGCTCCCAGCAGCTCCCTGGCACTCAGGGATCACCATCCCCTGGGACATCAGAGCATTGGAGCCCACAGCAGCTCTCAAATCCCTCCCATTTCAGCCTGGCCCCCCCCCAAATCAGGCTGTTTGTGGGGTCCCCAGTGCCCCACAGCCCCCCTGGCCATGG
>NW_021940628.1:188263-192881 GCF_001715985.3 Manacus vitellinus | reverse complement strand
GCCAAACGTGGCCCTGACACGTCAAGAACAACCCCTTGCTGTGGATTTCAGGCTTCCATTTGTACCCTCTGATCACCAGCTGAGTGATTTTGGGATTTTTTTTTTGCCTTTCAGGGGGAATTTCAAAGTCCTGGGTTCGCTGTTCCCCCCTCAGCGTTTCTTGTTGTCGATCTTCGGATTTTGTCAAGTGTCTGGAGAGATGGGCAGGGGAGAGGTAGAGCTGAATGTTTGCTGGGTGTTTGCTGCTCCCACCAGCTCCTGTTTTCCTCCTCTCCTCAGGTGGGCTCAGCTTTCAAAGGGATTCTGAGCCTGCCAGGGAAGACACAGGTAAATATGTGCAAACACTTGTGGGGCTCCTTCCGTGGTGGAAAGAATAAAGGCCCTTGAAAGCTCAGTTTTTCCCCTTCCTCCTTCAGAAAGGGAATTTGCAGGCAGAGAAAAATAATTACCTGTTCCATCTTAATTACCAAGAGCAGGATTTCCTTCTTTTGATTCACTTCCCATTAAGCCATTCAAAGAATTCCTTGCAAATGATATGGTTGAAGTGAACCCAAGGGACTCATCAAACAGGGACCACCAGCAAAACCTGGGGAGAAAAGTCTTTCTTCTCGTGTGGCACTGCCAAGTGACAGTTTCCAACAGGGCAGTTTTGGGAAAGAACTCACATTTTTCATTCCCAAAACACCACGATTTAAGTGTGTTAGGGGCAGAGTTCATTCAGTCAGAGGAGAAGATTTTGGAAAAAAACCTCAGTGTTGGGGTTTGACCCTGGACAGCAGCTCAGTCCCTCCCATCTGGTGGGGTGGGAGAGAGAATCAGGAGGATCAAAGTGAGGAGACTCATGGGTTGAGGTGAAAACACTTTAATAGGGGAAGTAAAAGCTGTGCATGCAAGCAAAGCCAAGCCAGGAATTTGTTCACCACTTCCCAAGATATCACAGAATCATGGAATGGGTTGGGTTGGAAGGGCCCTTAAAGCCCATCTCGTTCCACCTGCCCAGGTTGCTCCAAGCCCCATTCAACCTGACCTTGGGCACTTCCAGGGATCCAAGGGCAAAATAATTCCTACAAAGGAAAATTCCTGTTAGTATGAAAGTCCCAAGTAGATATAGGTGTTTGTTTTTTTTTTTTTTTTTTTTTTTTATGAAAATTATTTTAGGAGCTGCTCATGGATCTGGGGCTTTGGTGTCATCCAAGTTGATGGGAGACTTCCAGCAGCTCCCTGCCACGGGGAAATCACCTTCCTGTGGGATGTCAGAGCCTTGGATCCCACAGCAGCTCTCAAATCCCTCCAATTTCAGCCTGTGCCCCCCCAGATCAGGCTGTTTGTGGGGTCCCCAAAGCACAGCCCTGGACCAGCTCCTCTGAAGAAAATGAACTCTACCCCAGGCCAAAGCAGCACATTCGTGTCAGGAAGCTGGGGGGGGGTTCCCACAGAAGGACAGCTTGGTGGTGGAAACCCTGTTGTGGGTGTCAGCAGATCCCTGGGATAAACCTCCCTGTAATATAAGTGGTTATACTGATTTATCTGCCTTTCTGCTGGACTTCTGCCTGTGCCACTGAATGTGTGCAAATCATCTCCTCCCCGAGAGATTAACCTGCATTTTTCGTGCGTTCTCAGGTGTGAGTGGTTAAGTTCTCCTTCCAAACATCTGCAAAGAGCTTGGAGATCTTGGAGATGCCTGTTTGTGGCAGAGCTGGGGGTGTCCCAAGGCTCTGTGCTGAGTTTTGGACACTGAGAGTGCCAGCAGGCAGTGGTCAGGGAAGGGATGGACAACACTAATCCAAGCCTGGGATCGTCCTGGGTCGGGATCCACGAGCTGCTGGAGAAACCTCGAGCCCCCAGCTGGGAGATGGGAGCCCACCCCTCTGCTCTGAGGGTGCCAAGGGGCACCCAGAGGGCACCTCCAGCTCCCTGCTGCTCCTCCTGCCCCGTGTTCCCCCTCCCCGATGATCCATCAGATCGTTCTCCCGCCGAATTCCGCGGGAATTGATCTCCCCCTCCCCGGGCTCGGTTTTCTTCTTGTTGTCACTGCGGGTTTTTTAACAAGTGCACGAAAGGCATCCGAGCTGTGCTGCTGAGCTTCAGAGCCGTGCAGGGTGAGGCAGAGCTCTGATTTCTGTGCCTCCAGCCCCTCTCGCTGGGAGAGCTATTTGCAGAGCTGCTTTAAAGCTCCAAATCAATGTGCAGTTACTGTTTACCATGAAAATGAACATTTCAGCCGCTCACACTAAAAGGGAAAGAAATTTTCTAGTCACCTGCCATTTAAATAGCATCTCCCAGAGTCACTAATTTAATGCAAATCTGATACAGCTTCCTTGTATTTGTCATTTTGGCGCATTTTTGGGCTTGTAGTTTTGATGCTAATGATCCTGCTCCACTGCTAACTAGGGCTTTACAGTGATCATTTCAATACCAGTAATTACACTTCTGGGTGTGTGTCTGGTGCATGTTCAGTGCACTCAGCTCTCTGTCACCTCTTTTTTTTTTGCTGCTGCTGGAGAGAAGTGAGATCTCACTGTCAGCCTGACAGGGGGCTTTTGTTTGCAAAAGGCTTTTCTGCAGCTCTGATCGATCCCAAAATTTCAGCAAATGCTCCAGGTGACAATAAACACAACCCCGTGGGTTTGGGTAAAAGTTACAAAACTTGAGGGTGGAAAATAAGGACATAAAGCCCTGCTCTGCCCTTCAGGAGAAATGTCTCTTCTGGAACACTCTGGGGCCAGGGTCTCCCACCAGCAAACCCCATCCTGGCTCCAGGATGAAAACACTGAGACCTTCAGGGATTTATGAATCAGAATCCACGTGGACAAGGAGAGAATGGATGAATGTGTACACAGGGGAGGAGAAGGGAGGAGAAAGTGGCCCCAAATTCCACTTCCAAGTGAAGGAAATAAGGCAAGAACATGGAGAACCACAGTGAGAAAGGATGGGAGGCCTTTGAGAGAATTTTTTGTTCGGGGATTTTGGACGAGGGCCTGGAGGGACAGGACACAGGGAATGGCTTCCCCCTGCCAGAAGGCAGGGATAGATGGGATATTGGGAAGGAATTGTTGGCTGTGAGGGTGGGCAGGCCCTGGCACAGGTTGCCCAGAGAAGCTGTGGCTGCCCCTGGTTCCCTGGAAGTGTCTAAGGCCAGGTTGGAGGGGGTTTGGAGCAACCTGGGCTAGTGGAAGGTGTCCCTGCCCATGGAATTAGATGATTGTTAAGGTCCCTTCCAACCCCAACCATTTCCTGATTCTGTGATAACCCTTTACAGAGCCAGGAAAGGGCTCCCTGTGCCTTGGCCACGCTGTGCTCAGGGCTGAGCAGGGGTTTCCCAGGATCTCCTGCCTTCTCTGTCCCAGCACTCACCAAAGGAGGGTGGGAATCCCTGGCAGCACTAAGTTTTAAGTCTGCTCAGAGAGCTGCAAGATTCTGGGGGGTTCTGGGACCTGCTGGGCTGAGGAGCAGGCTGGAGAGCCCCCAGTGCCCCCAGGGCAGCCAGAAAGGTGCAGGAAGCCCCCCCAGTGCTCTTCCTCTCTTAGGTCCCTCCTCATCCCTCAACCAACACAATGTTTGCTCAACACCAACTACTCTTCCTGTCCAACTTGAAAACACCTTCTCCCCGTGGTACCAGAGTGAATCCCAATCCCAGTTTGCACTGGTTTACATGGAGACCAACCCAGTTGCTGCAGCAAAGCAGTGCCAGACCTGGATCCTCCTCCACCATCAACCCCCCCAGCCCTGGAATCCCAGGGCCTGGCTCTTGGCAAGGGGACTGAGTAAACCTGGTGGCAGCCTGCAATGAGCCACGGCACACAGTCCTTCCCCAGCACCTTGGGAAGAGATTAACGGGGGAAAAAAACCCCACCAAGTTTCATTTTGTCCTCAGTGCTCTCGACAGAAGAATCATCTGCAACTTACTGAGACTCTGGTGAAAGCTGAGACAAGCAGCTGATGGTTTCAGCCTCCTTATGGCTCGGGAGCATCCAGGAATGAGGATGACTCCCCTACCCTTCTGCTTTGATAGAGATAAGACCGAAATACACTTCAGATTAGGAGGCACTGGGGCTGCTGGAAGGTGTGAGTACAAAATGTAAACAGCAACATGGGGAGAAAATAATTGAAAAGAGCCTGCCAGGCAGAACAAGTGACTGGGAGAGGTCAGCCCCGTGCTCTGCCTCCTGTGAGAGGAGTGCAGAGAAACCTCAGGGATCCTGGCAATTAAAACTCTGGCAGACAAGAGCTGCTGCCTGAGTGATGGAAACAGTTCAGAACTTGCAGCGAAATCCGGCACCTTCTGTACTTGGCACTGGAGGAACAGGCAAGGAGAGAGACCAAACAAAGAGCTTAAGCAGGCAAACCCTGGGCAAACTGAGGCAGGGAGCAGCAGGAGAAGGATTTGGGAGCAGCACGTGGGTTCTTTCCTGCTTTTCAAGCCGATATCTCGGGCATTTGTTTGTGGCTGTTCTTTGGAATGGATGGAACGGGCTGGGGGATCACCCCTGGGAGCCCCGGGGGGCACAGGGACGAGTTGCCATGCCAAGAGAAGACAGGGAGGGGAGCAGGAGAGCTGTCGAGGTTTGGGATTGAGGGGGAACTGCTCAGCCGGGCCCCAGAAACAAAAGTTTCTGGT
>NW_021940628.1:183269-187532 GCF_001715985.3 Manacus vitellinus | reverse complement strand
CAGTGGGAAGCCATTCCCTGTGTCCTGTCCCTCCATCCCTTGTCCAAAGTCCCTCTCCAGCTCTCCTGGAGCCCCTTTATGCCCTGCCAGGGGCTCTCAGCTCTCCCTGGAGCCTTCTCTCCTCCAGGTGAACCCCCCCCAGCTCTCCCAGCCCAGAAACACTGTCATGTGCCTCTAACCAACCTCTCCTCTCAGAAGGGACCAACAGGTTTAGAGAGCTGTGATGGGAGAGACACCCACACCCTGCACTGCCACTCACAGGGGACTTTTTCTCAGGAAATTATTTTTAAAAGCTTTTTTCCCCCCTAAGATACACTTAATTCCTTTTAATTTTATTGTTAAAAAACACTTATACTGTGCAATCTGAGCAGGTTGCTCTAATGGTCAAGAACCCAAACTCTAAATTCAATAGTTTGGCCAGTTCATCTGTTACATACACATCCACAGTTCCCTCAGCAAAAAGCTGGGTGAGGTATCAAACAGGGGCTTTTGCTCATTTACTTGACAAGTGTAATTTGTTTTTAATGTTTGCCCTAATATTTTACAGTGTTCCCCACTGGAAATTTAGGAATGAGAGACATCCCACAGCTCTGGGCTGTTGCATCTGCGTGGTAAGAGCAGAAGGAAAGAGAAAAGGTAGAAGGGAGGATGGATTTTTGTGAGTGCTGAGAGAGAGGCAGGTTATTAAGGCTTTATTGAATTATTACATCACTGAAAGGTTAAGAAAGGGGCATCTTTAGAATACCTCCAAATGGTTCTTTCTTCTTTCTTGAAGAGGAGACAAAGAAAAAAAAAAACCTAAATACAAATGAAATTAAATCAAATGAGTTCCTGGACTGCTTAATATGGTATTTTACCCCCATTTAAAACATCCCTCAGGAGACAAGGCTGAATTAATAAGCCTGAGAGATGTTGCAGGGAAGACTGAAATGCCTTGATGAAAGAATAACTTGGCTGGGGCTGCATTAGCCTGGGAAACCTGTTCCAGCTTCTTAAAAGGAGTCTTTTAATCCAGCCTTGAAATGGAAAGGAAGGATCTGGCAGAAGATGTTCATAAAGGGGAATAAAAGCTACGAGCACTTCCCTGGCTCTGAGAGGGAAAGAGGGCTGATAAACTGGGTTAATCAGGGGGTTTAACTGCAAGGGGCAACAGTTCAACTGGGGAATTCAAGTGAAGACCCTGGAAGGCAGAAGGACCCTTTTCTGCATGGCCAGTGCTGCAGTTTGCAGTGTCTGACATCCTGGGGGATTCCCAGTCCCAGCAGCTGGGGAGGGAAGGGACCTTCCTCCCTCCTTGAAGAATGGGGGAATAGCCCTTCCTGTTCTCTAGGGAGTGTTGTTGGGACATCTCAAACCTTCCACGGGGTCAGGAACTTCTGGGATGAATCATTAGAGGGCTTCTCTGAGCCATGGAGACCCTGATGGACTTTCCAGAGCATCTCCCCAGACCTGTGGCTGGAAACCACCAACAGCTCCTGGAGCTACTTCTCCAGAAATCCCAGTTCTGGAGGGGCTGGAAACAGGGGATTCCTTGAGGGGTTTATCCTGGAGGGGCTGGAAACAGGGGATTCCTTGAGGGCTTTATTCTGGAGGACCTGGAAACAGGGGATTCCTTGAGGGGTTTATCCTGGAGGGGCTGGAAACAGGGGATTCCTTGAGGGCTTTATCCTGGAGGTGCTCAGGGTTTTGTCCTTCCCCTCTCCCCCTCCAGCTTAAATTTAAGACAACAGTCAGGAAATTCCTGACTCTTCCCACCCCTCACACCCCCGGGATGTGTCACCCTGTGGCTGATGCTGTTGGTGGACACACAGAGCCCCAACTCTGCAAACTCTGTTCTCTGTCCCCACCCTGGATTAAAGGCAAAGGACAGGAAGGGCTCTGCTCTCTGCTCTCTGCTGGCTCAATCTTCTAAGTCCCACCTAATGCAATTTAAACCCCCAAAGGTTAACTCTTACTTAATTTCACGAGGAGCTGAGAGCTTTGAGCATTTCTGACGTGGCTGAGCTCTTAGGGGCCTGTCTGAGGTTTTCTGCAGCAAAATGCAGAAGATTTGGGTGCTACAAGATCCTCACAAGCATCATTTTACTGTCCCTCAAAGGTGGGAGCCTTTGGGCTCCGTGGCTGCTGTCTCAACTCAGAGACAGGTTTGTGATTTCTCCTTAATTTGGGGGGCAGCAGGAGGGACAAGAGCAGCACCTCCCCACCAGAAATTCAGGATTAGACACCCCTTGGCAATCATCATCTGCCTAAAGGCCGAATTATCTCCTGCAGAGACAAACTCAGCTTTGTGAATGTAGCTTTGTTAGCCCGAGTCTAACTGTACAAAGCGGTGATTAGAGGATTCCTTTTGGAAAAGTGACACTGGGGCAACCTCCAGCAGAGGCAGGAGCTGCAGGAGCAACCCAGGGACAACCCTGAGGCCAAGCCCTGCCCCAGCCTCCTCAGAACCTCTGCTTTTAAGGAGGGCAAACATGGGTGAGGTCCTGCAAGAACAGAGCTCGAGCTTTGCAGGGACAATGAACCGGCTACTCTGAGTGCAAACGGGGCAACACCCCGTTATTTATTGTCCAAGGGAGAGTTCCTTCCCTCTGGCTATTTAAAAACTTCTGTTTTTTCCAACACAATTTTCAGAGTCCAAAGGGAAACTCCCTTTGTCTTGAAACAAAAAGCTGCTGCTGTGACAGGCCTGTTTGGGAAGAAGCTCTGGGAACCACGGGGAGCCACAGCACAGGGCTCTGAGCACGAAGCCAAGCAAGAAATTATGACTTCTGCTTCTGTTCCGCTCTGCTTTCTGCTAAAAGACTGAAATGATCAATGCTGTGTTAATAAATTTCATTTGGCTCATTTAATAGATGACTTAGGAGAGGAGTGAGTTTGGCTACGGCCGGTAATGAATTAATAACTATGCAAGTAGCACATTCCCTCACAGAAATACTTTATCCTGGAGTTAATTCTTTATTCCAGGGGGGAACACAAATGCTCTGCAGGCTGGTGATGCCTCTTTACGAGCACAGGTGTAACTTGGGTTTGGAGACAGGAATAACAGGACACAGAGAGCTGAACCTCAGTGCCAAGAATCCCTATCCCAGCTGGCCCAAGTTGTGTTTCCTCACTAATGGCACTGATTTCCCTGTGCTTTGCAGCAGGAGGGCTCCAAACAAGAGCTGGAAATGAAGTTTGTCAGCTCTGCTCAGTTGGAGCCAGGAGGTGCTGCCTGGCTGGGCTGGCACTTCCAGCTTTTTCAGCTGCTGGCCCCAAACTCCTCCAAAAAAAAACCCCTGTGGATGATGCAGCAAATGGAGCTTGGTTGGGGTGGAGATCTGAATGTCCAGATCACACTCTCAGTTATTCCAGTGTTGCCAAAAGGTTGTTCCACGTTGGAGGGGCCTGGGAGATAAACTTTAAATGATTGGTTTGTCTCCAAGATAAACTTTAAAAGATTAAACTTTAAAGATAAACTTTATATGCAGGAGTGGAACTCCCACCCAGGGTCTGGCCAGGAAGGTGCTGTGGTGAGAGGAAGCTGCCCTGGGAATGGGTGAAAACTGGGAATATTCTGTTTAGATAGCACCAGTTAATTGACAAAAAAATGCAGCTTTGGGTCACCTGTTTGCACTCTTGGCTTTCTTAAAATGAAGTGACACGAATGTTTCAGAGACTAGGATTTCTCCTTTCAAAACACTGGCCTTTGAAATCCTCTTCATTTTAACCCAAAGGAAGAAAACCCTGAGCTATCCACCTTCCCTTCCCCAAATATACCCCTTTTTTTTTGGCTTGGATCTGAGTGGTTTGAGTTTCTGTTGTGACTGTCAAGCCAGAGAAGTCAGTTTTTCTCTCTGTGCTGCAGCTGATTTAGAATTGCTGCATAAATTGTCACTTCGCTCAGTGCCTAATAGGCCTCAGCTAAGCACAGATTAAAAATCAGACAGGTGCTAAATGCAGCTTTAATATTTGCACTTATCCCATGATCCTTTTCCCACCTCTTCTCTGATCCCCTCCCTCTCCTGTGCTGGAGTGAGGGGAGAAGAGTTCCCAAAGTGCCTGTTGAAAATCCACCCTTTGCCTTCCAACTTCTGCTTGGCCCCTGGGATCTGGTGGGGTGGGAACATCCCACACGGCTCAGGCTGAAGGAGTGATGATGTTACTCTAAAAGGGGCTAAATTTTGTCCAAAACCACCCTTTGAGTTCTAATCCTGCACCAAATCAAATCCTGGGCTCAGTTTTGAGCCTCTGGTGACAAGGACATGGAGGGGCTGGAGGTGT
>NW_021940628.1:180184-182758 GCF_001715985.3 Manacus vitellinus | reverse complement strand
ATACTGGAGTCACTAAGGGGGATTTGGGAGGGTCTAAGTGGGATATTGGGGTGACTAAGGGGGATTTGGGTGAGTCCAGGGGGATACTGGAGTCACTGAGGGGGATTTGGGAGGGTCTAAGGGGGATATTGGGGTCACTCTTTGGCAAAGAAACGAAGCCAAGCTTCAGGAGCTTCTGGAGCAGAAAGCTGGACATTTCTGCTTTTCTGGAATGACAGAAAATCCTGGAATGGTTGGAGTTGAAAGGGATGTCAAAGCTCACCCAGTGCCACCCCTGCCATGCCCAGGGACACCTTCCACTATCTCAGGTTGCTCCAAGCCCCGTCCAACCTGGCTTTGGGCACTTCCAGGGATGGATTTTCTCCCCTAGTTCTGAAGTGAGCTTTTGTTGAGTAAATGGAAGTGCTTAACCCTGCTCACAGCATTCCCTGGGAGCCCACAGGAGGACCAGCAGCTTTAGATCTTGCTGAGAGTGCCCTCAATTGCTGGGCACTGCTGATGACAGCAACAATCTCACTCCTCAGCTCTGTTTATTTGTTGGTGCCTGAACAACTTTAAGATATTGACAAAATAGTCAACATTTTATTTTTTGTGATGCTTTCAGAGTCGTCCTGGCAGAGCAGGGTTTAGAAAGGGAAGGCATTGTGAGGCTGAAAACTATTCTTCCCTTCAGGATTGCTGAAAGTGCTTGAAAGTTTCTGCAAATGGAAAAGAAAACCCATTTATTTTCCAACCATAACATTGGCATGAGAAACCCAGCAGTGAGTGAGTGACTCTCAAATACAAAGGGCTTGTTTCACCCAGGCCTTCTCAAAAGGAGACTTAAAGCAGGAGCTTGTGGGGGGCTGAAAGGTATAAAATAATTGAAATATAAGGCACATCTTAACATCCAGCGCAGAGCATTGAATCCCAGAATGGTTTGGGTTGGAAGGGACCTTAAAGTTCATCCAGTTTCCATGCCAAGTGTCTACTTTGTACTGCCCTAAATTAGGAATGACAATAAGCCCATAAAACTTCACGAGCTTTTTGTGCCCCTCTGACTTTTGTCCTTCCTTTTAACCCCCAGCATCCCTAAATCGTGGGTGCTCCCTTCCCCTTGAGGGTGGCACAGCACACACATGGAGTTGCACCTCATTTTCCCCCGAATATTCTCTTTTAATCATCACAAACAAAGCCACAATTTCCGGGCTGGAACATTTTGTTGTTCACTTAACACCTGAGACAGCCACACAAAGCACAGGGGCTGGAATGGAGCATCTTCTATTCCTGGAAGTGCCCCTCTGGAAAACAGGGGTATATTTGTAAAAGCACAGCTGTTTCTCTGTATTTTTTTTTTCCAAGTGTTTTTTTCCAAGTGTTTTCTCCTCCTAAAAAGCACTTACTCTGCTTAACAAGACAGATTAACTCACGTGGATCCTTGCAGGGCTGTCACTGGTGGGGAGAGAGCTTGGATTGTATTATTCCCCATTGTCAACACAGGCACTTTGGAATAGATTTATGGCTAATAAAATCTTTTAGTAGTGGAGGGTCCTCGAGTTGCAATTTTGAACCCTTGGCCCTTGCTCAAATCACCAGCAGATGCAACATTAATAAAACCAAACAGCACGTGGATACTAAGGAGGCATATGGCTGGGTCCTGGAAAAGGCAGTAAAACACAGGAGAGGGATCTTTACAATCTGCTTTGACCTGATGGAGTCATCCTTTCAAAGATAAAATTACTCTGATAGATACACATGATAGAGGATGGCTCAGATTAGAGGAGTAATTCCCGGAAATTCAGGAGTTTTGGGGTTTCTGCTGCTCGATAGCAGGTTTTCATCTGAAAACCTGGGGTGAATTCACAAGCAGGGGATGATGAGGAGAGAGCTGAACTGTGGCTGAGGAAGCAAACAGGTGGAAAATAAAGAAAATTCAGAGCTTTGGGGAAAGCTTCTTTATAAAATGATCCCTTTTCAGCTGCAGACTTCAGGCCAGGCTGCCAGAATGCACCAGGGATCCAGCAAACCTGCCCTTCTGTTTGAGCCACAGACTTCAAACCATAGACTCTGGGTACAATTTAATCTCATTTTGGCTCCTCTGCTGCTCTGTCCTCACCCCCTGTGTTATCAATAAGCAGCAGGGAAGCAGTGACAGGGCTCCTGAAGTGAGCACATGCAGAATTCCAGACCCTCTCCTGCATTCCAGGTGCACAGCCCGTTCCTGCAGGGAGGGAGGGGTGAGGCCAGGCATGGGGAGCAGCAGTTCTGCTCACCAGTGCACAGATAAATCCCCTCCTTGCCCACATCCAGCTGACCTGTGATGGGATTACAGCCTAGCACTGGCTGGATTCGCATCCAGGGGAATGTGATTCCTATCAGGATCTGGATTCCTGCCCGGATTTTTGCCAGGCAGTGAATGCCTGCATGAGTGAGGGCAGGCACCACTTCTGCCGTCCTGCCTGCACCTCTCCCGGGTCTGGGCAGCTGCACAGGCACTGCTGAGAGCAGGGAATGGAGCTGGGAAGGGGCTGGAGCAGCAGGAGCAGCTGAGGGAGCTGGGGGGGCTCAGCCTGGAGAAAAGGAGGCTCAGGGGGG
>NW_021940628.1:175451-179923 GCF_001715985.3 Manacus vitellinus | reverse complement strand
GCTGGGTTAAAGGTTGGACTCGAAGGTCTTGGAGGAGTTTTCCAGCCTGAGCAGTTCTGTGATTCCATAAATCACAGGTCGCCGGGAGCTTTGCTCTCTTCCTGCCCTTGGACTCTCAGGGTTTTGAGGCCGTTCTTGGGGTTTGATGCAGCAGTGCTGCTGAGACAGGACAACCATCACTCTCTGGGAGTGAAAAGCTCCCCAAATTGTTCTCTTTTTCTGGGCACGAGCCGAGAACAGGGAGCGAGAGGAGCGTGAGGTGGTTCCGGCCGAGAGGCCGCACCCAGCCCTCTGCAAGTCAGTTGGGTTGCTAATTAAATCCTTTCTCCTGATTATTTATAGCCCTCTATTTACTGGCTCATTGATTTTAGAGGCCATGTTAGTTTGCTTTTTTACATGTCTGTCTGAATGGGTAGATTATAACTTATTACACAAAGAACAAGTGAATTGGTGTCAGAATGATCTATTGCACAGATGGTCTGCGAGGAAAGGGCCTCTGTCTTTGGCTCTGGAATACTGAGAAGCCAGGGAAAGATGCTGAGCCCAGTTCATTTGGTGCAAAATAGGAGTGTCACCCCTGCCAGTGGCTGTTTTGGGAAGCTCAGGACATTGGATCCATGCAGTTCCTTCTGGTGCTGGCTGAGGGTCAGAGAGGAGACAACTGGGGAGGAGGACACCAAAAAGCTGTCTGGGAAAACACCAGGATTGTGGATGGTGAGGGAAAAAAGGCTGTGTGCTGCCCACAGTGAGAGAACTGTGGGATGTTAATTGGAATTAGCAGGCAGCAGCCGTGAAAACAAGCTGATCCCATGTGGAGCTCTGGCACGAGCTGCTGCAAGGGCTGGAGGTTTGTGTGACTGCAGAAGCAGAGAAGGTGATGGGAGAAGAGAGACCTGAAGAGATCCTGAGCACAAAGTGACTCTGCTTTAGGAAACCCCATAAGTCACTGTGGGGAAATCAGCAGGATGAGCTTCCTGGATTCTCCTCCTTCGTTCCTGGCAGCTGCGCTGGGCCACTGTCACGGGGAGAAAAGCTGGAGCTGGGAGAGCTGATCCAAAGTGCCCTTAATTGAGTCCAAGCTAAAATCAAAGAGGAAGCTGGGAGCAGAGTTAACCCAGGAACCTGAGGCAGTTCAGTGAGCAGGAGCCTCCTGCAGTGCCCATGTGGAGGCTGAGAGAGACCAGCAACCCTCAGCATCCCCCAGAGCCAGGGAGGGAGCACAGAGGAGGAGCTCAGCCTGCAGACACATTAACCCCAGCACACAGGGCTTTGTACCTTGCAGGACCTTCAGTTTAAAGGGTTCAAACCCATTTCCCAGGGGTGAATGATGTTTTTGTGGTGTATTTATGTGGTGGTGCCTTAAGATCGAGCATTCCCAGTTGTGGCTGGGAGGGAGCTGTTGGCACTCTGGCAGGAGCTGGAGCTGGGTTGTGTGTCACAGGGCAGGGTCAGGCCTTGCCCAAGGACAAACAGCTGCTGTGGTGGCCCCAAAGAGCCTCACAGTCAGGGGGGGTGGAGGGTCAGAGGCCGTGTCCATCACTGCAGCCCTGGAAAACCAGTCAGGCTGTTTGTGCAGCACCAGCTCCAGACTGAGCCAGCACTCAGCATGTTCCAGTGCTGCCTGTCACCATCCTGAGGACAAACAACACAGATGGAGTGGGAATTGGATCAGGAGGGGTGGGATCTGGAGCCACAACTGTTATTAGGAGACCACAGAACCACAGAACATTCTGGTTGGAAAAGACCTCCAAGGTCATCAAGTCGAACCTTTGAACACACCCCATGCCCACTAAACCACACCAATGAGTTCAACATCCCTCATTTTTTGAAGACTTCCAGGGATGGTGACTCCACCACTGCCCTGGGCAGCTGTGCCAGTGCTGAACCACTCTTTCAGTGAAGAAATTTGACATGAAGTCGGTTATCCCATGGTGCAAATAATGCCAAGATTGCAGGTTTGATCCCTGGGGGGGCTGTTCTTTTAAGAGCTGGTCTCGATGATCCTCGGGAGTCCCTTCCAACTCCCAGTATTCTGGGATTCTGTGACACCCACCATGAAGCCCTGGCTGGGTTCTGAGGCCACCCAGGTGCCTGTACCCCAGTTTTTAGGTCAAGTTTTTAGGACAAATTTTTAGGCACCCTTGGCACTCCAGCTGTGAAGTGGCAGCAGGTCTCTTGCTGCCCCTGCTGGGGGGTATCTGACATATCCCTGCAAGTCACAGAACAGCCAAACCTCACCCAAACCCAACCTATCCCAGACCCTGTAAATTCAGATGCAAACAGGCAAAAAAACCTGGTGGTTTTTTCATTTTCTTTGCTGTTCGGGGCCTTTCCTCCAGGTGTTGATTTGCCCACTGCTATGTCAGCTTGGACCTGACCTTTAAATTTACTGTGTTTGCAAGAAAAGAAAACAGGTTCTTTCCCTCTCTCCCCCAGTTGTTTTGTGCTTAAAGGAAAGAGACTTTTGTTTCAATAATCATAAACACAGAAGGGTCCCCAGAGGGTTGTTCGAGACTCCAAGCTAGTTAAAAAGAACATTTGCATGAATTAAAGAGCAACAACAAGTCACCACTGATCTAAGCTGCTTTCTAGTGCTTAACTCGTGTCTGTAGGTGGGGAAAAGCGAGACAGGCCGGTAGGAGGGAGGAAAGATGAAAACTGGGATGTTTGTTCTGCTTTACAAGCAGAAACCGGGGGAACAATCCCTGTCCTTCAGCACCACGTGGACACTTTGTGCTGTAACGAGGCGTAAAGGACAACAATCCTCTCTCCAGTGGCTCAGACTTTTTGTCTCTCAGCAGCCAGACCCGGGATTAAGAAGGAATAAAGGGAGTTTTCACGCTGAGCCCGCTGTTATTGGGAGCTGCTGCAGCACAGGGAGGATGGTGGATTTGACTCTGGAGCTGCAGGAGCCACGTTGGGCACCAGCCTGGGTGCTTTTCCTTCATCCTTCCACTTCAAACCCTGGATGAACCCTGGATGGGACTCCCAGGCTGCTGAAGAGCAGCTGAATTGCATGGCAGGAATAAAACCCCCAAAGGGGGCACATCCACAGCTCTTAAATACACACAAAGAGGCACAAAAATACAGTTTGCCTGTGTCTTGCTGGTGTTTCTTTTGTTGACCTCGGGTCTTGTTTATAGATGTTATTATTTGATTGTTATTAATGGTGTGAATGTTATTAATGGTCAGGGCAGGCTCAGGGTGGATCTCAGGGAAAGGTTCTTCCCCCAGAGGCTGGTTGGGCACTGCCCAGGCTCCCCAGGGCAGTGGGCACAGCCCCAAGGCTGCCAGAGCTGCAGGAGGGTTTGGACAACACTCTGAGGGACAGGGTGGGATTGTTGGGGTGTCTGTGCAGGGCCAGGAGTTGGATGGAGGATCCTTGGGGGTCCCTCCCAGCTCAGGATGTTCTGTGAGTCCGTGTCTGACCTCAGCAAACACGACCGTTCTGCTCCTCCTGGTTCCAGCTGCACAAGAAGCCACTTTGGGAAGTCTCCAACCCCGTGAATGGTTTCCTGGCAGACCTGTGGGCTGTTTCCCACACTGGCTCCTGTCCTGTGGGAATCCATGGGATGGGGTTTAAAGGAGCCTCCAGCACTGCCCAGCACTGGGCAGGTTGTGTTAAGCTGCCCAAAAGCTTTACTGGGTTGATGTGAAGGCCACCAGTCACTCAGGACCCTCAAAGCCACCCTCTCCCCTTCCCCTTGTCCCCTGCCAGGGATGAGACGTGGCCACAGACACATCAGAGCCCACACACCTACACACGACTCTGTATCCAGCATTATACCTCCTTGTTCCATCCCAGCACAGCTGGGCAGCTGGGAAGATGAGGATAAACTCCTCCAGGGGCTGACTAAAATCCTGTTGTGTTGTTTGTTATCCTGCCACACGAAAGGGATGTGAAACCATCTCCTCTGGAGCTACTGCTGGGACTCCACAGCCTTTCACAGCTACAGACACGGGCCTTTGTCAGAATTATCATGTTCAGAGAAGTCAACACGCTCTGAAACAACCAAAAGAGCCCATTGGAAAGGGACTGAAACGTAAAGTCCTTTTTTATAGGAGAAAAGCTCTTTTTGAATGCGCTCACAGCGCTGTGAGACACAAACCTAACAGGCAGATTTGACAGGGATGATGCAGTTTAAGAGCTCCAGGAGATCAGATCCTGAACAGCCAGGTTTGCCTGGCTCAGATCTGCCTGGGTTTAAAGCCTTGTGTGGGAAGGAAACTTTGCTGAAGGTTGGGTTGGAGTCTGTGAAGCCTGGATGGGTTTGATCAATTATTCAACCACAGCCCAGAGTCTGTTCATCTCCATAAAAACAAAGGGACTGGGAGTGGAAGGCAAAGGGTTGGGGGGCAAAACAGGGGGGAACAAGCCCAGCCCCAGGGCAGGGGATGTTCTGGGGGAAGGTTTATTCAGGAACTAGTCTCAGAATCCCAGAATTACAGAATCCCAGAATGTGCTGAGCTGG
>NW_021940628.1:150316-173730 GCF_001715985.3 Manacus vitellinus | reverse complement strand
CTGCAGGAGGGTTTGGCTGATCCTCTGGGGCACAGGGGGGGACTCTTGGGGCTGGGCCTGTGCAGGGCTGAGGGTTGGACTCCACGATCCTTGGGGGTCCATCCCAGCTCAGCACATCCTGGGATTCTGGTTTTGCCTGCATCGGAGTTTTCTCTCCTGGAGTATCATCTGGATGGAACAACATCAGCTTCTGAAGTCACGTCAAACCCTTCTCCCCGCGCCACTGGCACCATCTGCCACCCATCCAGAGTCACAGCAGTGTCCCCGCAGTTGCATTTGCAGCTTTACACCAAGGAGGTGTCTCCTCACACTCCACACATCCTTCCTGCTCCTTCAGGCAGCGTCCTTTCGGCTCCAATCGTTCCGCGGGGTTTTAAATAATTGCCTCCACCCCCTCTTCTCACATCCCTCTCCCCCTCATCCGAGGCACTCTGATAAGGTGGTTTCACACACCAATCCCTGCCGCGGGGCGCCCGCCGCGGTGCTTTGTTCCTGCCACACGCCGCTTCCCGCAGGGAATTCGCTCCCAGCTGCGAGGAGCTTGGCACAAAAGGGAGACGACTTTTCAAGTTTGCTCTGGGAGGAGAACAGTCACGCTGGTTAAATGAAACAGCTCCTTGCTTGGCCGAAATCCACATAAACAGGGCTGGAATGCTTTGTCCTACTTTCCCTGCAGATTCCCCAGGCACACGGGGAGGGGGGGTGGGCACAGGGAAGGCAGAGAGTGCCAAGGGAAGGCTGGTCCAGGGCTGCGGTTCCCATTTGGAGCCTGGAGGTTCCAACGTGATGCCAGCAGTTTATCTGTCAGGAATAGAAATCCCCAGGTGCAAAGGTGGATTATCGACGTGGGAAAAGCCACTGATGAGGATGGACATGCAGGTGTGGGGATGCCTGATGGCACAGAATCACAGAATGGGTTGAGATGGAAGGGACCTTAAAGCTCATCCTGTCCCACCCCCTGCCATGGGCAGGGACAGCTTCCACTAGCCCAGGTTGCTCCAACCTGGCCTTGGACACCTCCAGGGATGGGGCAGCCACAGCCTCTCTGGGCAACCTGTGCCAGGGCCTCCCCACCCTCCCAGGGAAGAATTGCTTCCCAATATCCCATCTATCCCTGCCCTCAGGCAGTTTAAAGTATCCATCATCCATGAATAGCATGATGCCAAGCCTTCAGGCACATCCCCAACCCATCATCAGGTCCCAGGGAGCCCCAGTCTCTGTGTCAGGATGGTGGATGAAGCGAGGGATGATGGTGGAATCTCTGCCAGTCCATCCAATTCCAGTTTCAAATCTGGTTGTTCATATTTTCTGGACACCTCCCGCTCTCAAAAGTCATTCAGAGAGGCTTTAACAGGATCCCAGGATCACTGAGGTTAGAAAAGCCCTCCCAGCCCCTGAAGTCCCCCCTGTGCCTGATGCCCACCTTGTCCCCCAGCCCAGAGCACTGAGTGCCACAGCCAGGCCTTCCTTGGACACCTCCAGGGCTGGGCACTCCAAACCTCCCTGGGCAGCCCCTTCCAGTGCTTAACATCCCTTTCCATGAAGAAATTCTTCCTGAGAATTAGAAAAGAGTTCCTTCTTTAGTGCAGCTCTCCCTGACCATCCCAGTCTCATGTACCCCTGGGTTTTGGGGCAGGGGGGCTCTGTGACCCACAGTGTGAGGAGAACCAGGACACTGGAGAGAAGAGCAGAGATAAAGTGTGAACTCTGGAAAAGAGGATCCACACATGGAGCATTTTCCAGGTCTGGCAGCTGAGCAGCATTTCAGCAGGTTGGGATGGGGAGGGATGAGAGCCACACGTGTGAGGTGGGCTCACTGACAGCACAAAAGAACAATTTCTCTTTGAGGAAAGCATCTAAATACCTGGGATTACAAACTTCTTCCCTAGAAAAAAAAGCAACAATGCCGACAGTTCTTCTGTTTCCAAACTCTTGTTTGATCCTTTAGGAGATACAGAGGTGCAGCATTGTGGGTGTCTGATCAATACACCCAAAGCTGGCTCTCACTTTGATCTCACACCAGGCCTTGGATAGTTTTTGAAATGTAAATAGTGCTTTGGAACACTTAATCTTCCCCTAAAGCCTGATGGAGGGGAGGGATTGAGCTGTTCAAAGAGCAGGGGGCAACTGAGCTGATCCCAGAGCTGAGGGCAGGGATGTCAAACTGGCCCCTCTCCCCAGAACACCTTCCACCAGCCCAGGTTGCTTCAAGCCCTGTCCAACCCGGCCTTGGAGACTTCCAGGGATCCAGGGGCAGCCACAGCTTCTCTGGGCAACCTGTGCCAGGGCCTCCCCACCCTCACAGGGAACAATTCCTTCCCAATATCCCATCTATCCCTGCCCTCTGGCAGTGGAAAACCATTCCCTGTGTCCTGTCCCTCCATCCCTTGTCCCAAATCCCTCTCCAGCTCTCCCAGAGCCCCTTTAGGCCCTGGAAGAGGCTTTAAGGTCCCTCTGGACCCTTCAGGCTGAAGAATCCCCGTGTCAGAGGCAGAGTTTACCTGTGAGGGAGTGGTTTCCATCTGGTACCAGCTTACCCCAGTTTCAGTTCCTTCAGGTTAGAAAAGACCTCTGAGAACAGTGAGTCCAACTGAACCTCGGGTTCTTTGGAGCCTGATGGGGAGGAACAGGCAAGAAGTAAAAGCTGATCTCATCCTGAGGCCACCAACCCTGGGACAAACACCCTGCAGGAGGGATTACAAGCCCCGCTCTTCATCACCAAGGGGAGAATCTAAATCAGCTCCCCCTGACAACAACAGCCAGTGAGGCACCATCTGAGCTGGGAACAGGGCCTGGGTTGGCACATCAGTCTTGCTAAAGGTCCCCAAGCTCTTCAGCTTCCCCTCATCTTCCTCTCTCTGGCCACAGAGGTCCTGCCTCTCTGCCTCCAGAAGTTTCTAATGGGTGCCATGAATCACAGAATCCTTCAGGTTGGAAAAGCCCTCTGAGATCATGGAGTCCCACCATCCCCCAGCACTGCCAAGGCCACCACTGTCCATGTCCCCAAGTGCCACATCCACACTGCTTTTAAATCCCTCCAGGGGTGGGGACTCCACCACTGCCCTGGGCAGCTGTGCCAGGGCTGGACAACTCTTTCCATGAAGAAATATTCCCTAATATCCAACCTGAACCTTCCCTGGCACAACTTCAGGCCGTTTCCTCCTGTCCTGTCCCTTGTTCCCTGGGAGAAGAGCCTGACCCACCTCTGGCTCCCCCATCCTGTCAGGGAGTTGCAGAGAAATCAGCATTTCCTTCACTACTAAGAAGAAAATTCATTAAGAAATGGGAGGCTCCCAGACACTTTTGCAAGGAAAGCCTGTATTAAATGATCTGCTTGAATGAGACAGACAAGTTATAATCAGCATTTCTAATCTTCTCTGGGGTCTGAGTTGTTACAGATGAACAACACAAACTGCAAACTACTGCTGGGAGATTCCCTGCCACCAATTTCTCCAGCAATTTGCACAAAGACCTTCCCAAAACACTCCCCCCCAGCTTCCAGCTAACTGGGAGGCAAACACCCAGCAGAGCTCCCATGGGATTTCTACAGGTTGGGAAAGGGCCAGGGATGGGGCAGAGGGTTCAAGGAGGGGGCTGGTCACCCTCAGAAATGTGTGGATGCATGGGATGGGTGAGGAATGTTACCAAAGAGGGGTTTGGAGGCTGAAGCCAGAAGCTTGCTGGTCTGAGTGTGGATGCAGGATGGGCAGTGAAGCTCCAAAGGGCTGCCCAAGGGTCAGCAGTGCCAGAAAATGTGCCCATCCCTGCAGGAAGGGCTTTTCCTGGGCTGGGGGGAAAAGCAGGGCTGAGAAACCCTGAACTTCCACCTGCTCTTGTCAGGTAGAGACAGAAAGAATCATAAAAAGGGGAAAAAACCAAACAAACCCTCACCAAAGATTGCAGCAGTTTCTGGTGACATTTAAAGCTACTTTTCCTGTTGGATCTGCAGGCTCTGTGCCCTTTTATGAGCATTCAGCTGTTTGGACTCTACACTCAAAACTGTGAGGTTTTGTTTGTTTTCCTTGCTGGGGACTAAGGACGTGTCAGGGCTTGATGAAATCACCACCCTTCACTCCCAGCACTGAAATCCTTCATCCAAGTACAATCAAAGGGCAAGGCAAGGTCTGCCCTGACCTCTGCCTTCAGAGATCTCCAAGAAACATCAGAATTGCAGGCTGTCTCTGTTGTTTATCAGATCAGGAAGGGAGGCTTAGCAACAGGATCTCTTTATCACTCCACCTGTCAGATAAATAAAGCACTTGTATTAATCATAATCATCCAAACCCTTATCTGAAGCACAATCTTGGGGCTGAATGGATCCTCCAGAACAGTGCAAAGCCAGGCTTGGCTGGGCTGGTGGTGGGAAGGCAAAAGGAAATGAAAGCTTGGGTGGGTCAGAGGCTTGGGCCATGTCTGGAGGGGGTGAGAACAACGGGCAGTGCAGAGGAATTGCTCTGGAGGAGGAAATAAAAGTCTCCCCCATTTAATCACATTGAGGTTTTGGGAAGAAAATCTCCATCCCAGCTTATTTCACAGCCTTGCCCTCGTGTCTTTGTGGTAGAACCCACCTCTGAGTAACCAGGTGGTCCTTTAACCCCCAGGGAGTATCTGGGGCATCTCCTCTGCAGCAGCAGGGACAACCATGTCCCAGCATCCTGGATTTTGGGACACCACAGCTGGGCATGGAGCTAAGGAGACAACACCAGAGGGAACACAGAGAGGCAGCTTTGGAGCTCCCAGGGCCCATGGTGGCTTTGAGCTGAGCTGGAGGTCACCCCTCCAACCCCCCAGTGTCCCTCTGAGCTGGGAGTGACTGCCAGCCCAGTGAGGGTGTTTAATGTGCCTCCAGCCAACGTTGCAGGAGGTGCTACAGCTCATTGCTGCTCAGGCACCTTGTGTGGATGATGGATGATCTTTAATAGCTGCAATATTTAGTGTTTAATGTAAAATCACTTGCTCCAAATGCTTTGCACTCGCAAGGTTATGAGGCTCCATTTACGCTCGACTGCAGAGTTGACAAATCCTCGCTGGTCCAGGGTGGCTGCAGGGCAGAGATGGAAGTGGGGAGAGTCTTTGCCACCTCATCCCACCTTTTATACCCTTCCACCAAGACCTTTCCTCTAAACAGGCCCCAAACAGGCAGGGTTATATCAGTAATAGTCTTCCTCCACCGCCCCATAAACGTTTGCTCACGTGTCCTTCAGCAGCAGCTGAAGAAAAAAATGTTCCCATCCAGCAAAATCCTCCTGTGCAGCAAAAATCTCTCTGCTCTGGATTGCCATCCTTACCACAACCATGTTTTGTGCTTTTCCCATCCAGTCCAGGAGCTGACAGAGGAATAACACCACGAAGGGAGGAAGGAGAGGCCAAAGAGGACAGGACCCCCAGGGCTCCAGGGTGACAGTGGGTGCTGGCCCAGGCCTGGTGCCAGGAGCTCTGTAACTGCAGTGAGGACTCTGGAAGGCAGCTCAGCTCTTGGAACAGGGACAGAGATGATTTCTTGGAGGAATGGTTGCTTAAAATCCAGTGACTGGCATCAAGAAGCCAGCAATCCACTCCCATCATTTGTTTTGTGCTGCTGGTGGTTGCCCAGAGGGAGAAAAAATATGCAGAGATTTGAAAGACAGTGCTAATTTAATTTGCCAGAATGAATAAAGATAAGACTGTAAAGCATGTTAATGAAGCTACAGTATCACATCATTCACATGCAAGGGAAACACTGCCTCTCTCACATCCTGATTGTCTTTTCCACGTTCAAAAACTGATTAAAGCAGGATGAGGCCCTTCCATTACACGCCCTCCCATGAAAGGCAAAATGTTCTTCCAGGGACGCTGGGGCACATTTAGAAAAAGCTGTGGGAGGAAAGATGGATTCCTCTTGTCATGGTCAGTAAAATGCACAGATCCAAAGTGCATTCACCGCTCTCACCTCTTTATTTTAGTTTTTACACCTCTGTGGGGCTCTTTCTCTCTCTCCCCGTGTCCTTCATTTGCCAATTCACAGAAGCAAATTGCCCAAATGATGTTAAACAAAAAAAAAGGCACTACAAACCCCAGGGAGCAAATTATGCCCCTAGAAGAAGGTGAGAGATTTTCTTCTCGGTTAAGCAAATTAGAATTTAGGAAAAAAAAAACAAACCTAAATTCTAGGCAGCAGATGAAAGCCCTTGCTGGCTCCCTGGAGCACCCAGGAGGGTTCCCAGGCAGGAGTTTTCATCAGGTCTTGGCTTCAGAAAGCAGGAAAGGTTCCCTCTGTGTCTGTAAAGAGAGGAGAACTCTGCTCCTTACAGATAGGAAGGTTTGTGCTTCTCGCTGAGATCAGGGGGAAATTGGTTCCCAACTCCATCAGAGAGCAGAGAGCCAATGGCTGCCACTCAGAGGGAAAAAGCATATGATTATTAAAATTAATTACCTCTCAAGCCCCCTTAATCTTGATTTAACTGCTTGAGAGTGATGGATTTGCTGGTCTGAGCAAGGGGGTGGAGGAGAATTTGAGGAGGTTTTAGAAAAGGAGTAAAAAAGCCCTTTGGTTTCTGTGGAGGAAATGCTCAGCAAGGCACTGGTAGCTTTGGCCATGAGGTCCTGAGCTGGGTGCCCTGTCCTGTGCCAGGTGTGCCACAGGTGCTCCATTTTTAGGACATTTAGCTGCCCCAGAGGGGTTGGACAGCACAAGTGCCACCCTCTGCACTGCCTGGGCCACGGGAGGGGCTGGTTTGTGCCTCTCCGAGGCTTTCCTTAATTGCCAAAATTGCCCAGGTTGAAAGTGTTCTTTGGGATAGGAAATCACAGCACAAACAAGCACAGAATTGTGCCCTTTTGTTTTCAAAAGGCAGAAATCATGTAATCATGGAATCACTTGGGTTGGAAAAGCCCTCTGAGATTATTGAGTCCAACCATTCCCCAGCACTGCCAAGGCCACCACTGCCCATGGCCCCAAGTGCCACATCCACAGGGCTTTTAAATCCCTTCTGGGATGGGGATCCCCCCCTGCCCTGGGCAGCTGTGCCAGGGCTGGACAACCCTTTCCATGAAGAAATATTCCCTAATATCCCACCTGACCCTTCCCTGGCACAACCTGAGGCCGTTTCCTCTTGTCCTGTCCCTTGTTCCTTGGGAGAATCCCAACCACCCCTCCCACCCTGCCCAAGGATTCCAGCACTGGAGCAGGGCAGGATTAGAGGCTTTTGGCCATTAAAGGCCTCACATTTCAGATCAGCTTCTCAAAACCCCTGGGCAGGGCTGGGAAAGAGAAGGGGTGATAAAGCAAAGTGATATTTATTGAGCGTGTCCCTCACTTATCCCAGCTTTTATTTCCAAGCAGCTTTTAGAGATCTCATCTGGAAGGATTTATTTTTTCCTTCTACCTCAGCTCCCTTTGCCACTCTCCCTCCTTTTCCTCTCTGCCCAGCAGTATCTCCTGCTCCTTCCTCTGCCTAGCCATGAATCCAGGAAATTCATGAACTCCCAGAAAGTTATAGCTCTTAAAAAAAGTATTCATTTGCAAGGTGAGGAATGGTTTGCTATTTATCTAAACCTGGGTGACTTTATGGAGCCATTACAGTGCAGGTTTGAATTGTACCACTATATATCTGTCTGTAATTACTTGGTCTTAACTGTTGCTCAAAGCTTTTGTTTTACACGGAAAAGGTACAAGGAACAAACCTGCTCCTGCTTTTCCCTGAGTCTCCAGGGACAAACCTGGGAGAGGTTGGTTGGGGTTAATCACCTGAAATCAATAAAGTGGCTCCACTTTTCCAGCAGAGAGAACTGCACAAAAGAAAGGATCGGACCTCAGGACCGCTGTGAATTATTTGAAACAATAAATCTCCTGCACTCTCTGCTTTTCTTTTTGGTTTCTAAACCTTTATGAGTCAACTTGAATGAAGCACTCAGGCTTTTTTCCTCCATCCATACAAGAAAGCTTTGTGTTTTCTAGTTGTTTTTTTCCTTTGCTTTTTCCTTTTAATGAGAGAAGAAATTCTCTTGTAATCACATGCCTTCAGGAGCAAGGGCTTTATGACAGGAGACGTGAAAAACACTTGGGATATTTAGCAGAGCAGCTGGTTCCTCCAAGCCTTTGCAGCTCTGAGTTTCACATCCATCTCTCCCAAACTGGGGCAGGTTTGGCACAGACCATCACCAGAACCAGGGAATGGTTTACACTTAATTTTACCCAAAAAAACCCCACCAGTTCCAGCACAACAGGATCGTAATTTCCATAATTCAGAATCTGGCTGAGCCACTGTTTGCCTTCTTTACCTCCTCTATCCTCTCCCAACACTTGTTTTGCTTTTAAATTATTACTTCTACCTTTACTTAGTTTTCTCCAGGATAAAACATCAGCTCCAGCACAAGAAGATCATAATTTCCATAATTCAGAATTTGGCTGAGCCATGGGTGGCTTTCTTTACCTCCTCTATGTTCTCCCAAAACTTCTTTTACTTGTAAATGATGACTTCAACATTTATTAATACCTCTACCTTTATTAATACCTTTCTGAATGCATATTAATAATATTAATGCCTTGCTCCACAGCTGGAGAAACTGGGGCAGTCGCTGTGACCATCCCATAATTCCAAATATCCCGTGTTTGCTGCATGCTGAGAAGCTCTGGAGAACATTTCACCCAACCTCCTCAAAACCTGGAGGTAATTACAGATCCTCAGCACCTCAGATTCCAGGCCAAATATTTGGTAAAATAAAAAATACCTCTGGAACTGCCTTGGCAGAGTTCTCCTTTCCAGGCAGAAAACTCTCTCACAGGGGCAAATTGTGGGAGGGGGGGGCTTGAACTTAGAAATCAGGTTCTTGGGAGTTTCAGACCACCACAGGGGAGTAAAAAGCAACTCTGGGTGTGTTTGCACAGTCTTGGTGATCCTCCAAGCCACAGGTGAGCTGGGAAAAAGGGAAGCTCTCCAAAGACATTTCAATACTCAAATAGAGTATTTTAGTAGGCTTTAATATTGAGTTTAATGCTTTAAACTTCTTGTGAGTATTTGTTCTCTTTGTACCACCAATATTTTCTTTTGAAGGATCTCATGAAGGTTTAGGTGCCCCTGCCCTGATTTCTTCTCCAGCCTGTCCAGCTTTGTCCTGTCCCAACCTTCCCTGGCTGGTCCAGCCCAGAGCATGGGAAGAGGATTTGCTTCCAATGGTGCTGCCATCACCACTGCCATGGTTTTAAACTGAAAGATGGTCAATTTAGGTTTAAAGAAGAAGTTTGTTATAATGAGAAGGGTGAGGCCCTGGCACAGGCTGCCCAGAGAAGCTGTGGCTGCCCCAGCCCTTCAAGTAGGGTGGAGGGACAGGACACAGGGAATGGCTTCCCCCTGCCAGAAGGCAGGGATAGATGGGAGATTGGGGAGAAATTCTTCCCTGGAAGTCTGGGGAGGGACTGGAATGGAATTCCCAGAGAAGCTGTGGCTGCCCCTGGATTCCTGGAAGTGTCCAAGGTCAGGCTGGATGGGGCTTGGAGCGACCTGGGCTGGTGGGAGGTGTCCCTGCCCATGGCAGGGGGTGCAACCAAATGATTTTTTTCTCTTTCAACCCAAACCATTCCAGGACTCCCAGTGCTCCTGGCAGCCAAGGATTTCAGCCAGCCCTGTGTCTCTGCTGCACTTTGGCCCCGGTTTTGCTGTAACTCCAAGCCAACATTTTCCCTGACTTTTTCCAGCTCCAGGCTCGAGAAAACAGAAGCAGCACCACTGACATCCAAAGCCTGAGTCTTCTTTCTCTTTCCCTTCCATTTTGATCACTCAATTTGTGCCACAATTTATTTGTCCAAGTCCAAACCCCCTTGGAACCCCGGCCACGAAAAACAACCCCCAAGGGAACGAGCAGAGGGTTCGGGGGCCCTGCAGTGAAACTTCACCACACAAATGGAGATAATCACCAAAACCAGCTCAGGGTGACATTTGTGATGCAGCTGCACAACCAAATAACTACAGCTTAGAACAAGATAACTTCAGGATAAGTGACTCAATTCATGCTCTAATGCAAAGAGGCAGAAGCTTCATATTTATAACCCGCGACGTGTGAGAGGAGAAAATATATTTATTACGCTTTTTTCCAGCTGCTCTCCCAGATTGATGCTGGGATGTGTCAGGGAAATCACTCTGCTCAGCCTCAGCTCCATCACCAGCCCAGTCTCAACCTGTCAGGCCAACATTATCTTTGCTCATTTGCAGAACAATTCTGCAGAGTTATTAAGAAGGAGTCTCGCAGCGTTAATGCCTTTGTGCTTTCAGGCACTGAGCTGGAGTTGCTGCAAAGTACAACAGATCCACAAAGCCCTCAGTGCAGGAACACAAACAAGGGCTGCAAAGGAGCCAATCCTGAATCTCTAGCTCCTTCTTTTTGTTTTAAAAGGGACCAATTCTGTTTCTCCAGGAAATAATTTATGCACTGTGAAGGTTCAGTGAAATCCCAGGCAGACGGTCATTTATCTGTTGAGAAACCCAACTCTTTTACTGCTGTAAAATTAAATTCAGGATAAATGAGCCAGAGTTAATTTTGGAGGGAAGGAGAAATGCTGGGATGTCACAAACTTCCCTCTCTGGCAGTGAGGTTTTAGTGGGGTTTTTATTCTACACGATGATCCTTGGGTGATCTCCAAGGATGTAGGACCAGTTTGGGGTCTGTCTCTGCTAAAGGGACTGATGTGTCCAAAGATGAAAAGGGACAAGGGAACAGCCCCCTGCTCCCATCAGGAGCCTCAGCAGCTCCCTGTGAAATGAGCAGGATAACATTTCTAATTGCAGCCTGCCAGGACCTGAAGAAAAGATGGGGCAGGACTGTTCCCAAGAGCCTGGAGTGCCAGGACAAGGGGGAATGGGTTCAAATGGAAAGAGAGCAGGTTTGGGTATTAGGAAGGAATTCCTCCCTGGGAGGGTGGGGAGGGCCTGGCACAGGTTGCCCAGGGAAGCTGTGGCTGCCCCTGGATCCCTGGAGGTGTCCTGTGATTCTGTGATTCTGTTTTTCCAACTTTCTGCTGTGTTGTTTGGTTGCATGACGAGCTCTGATCTGCAATGAGAGGAAGGAATGGTCATTTCTTGATCTGATACCTCCCCAAACTGGCTGAGTTGTGCAGCTGAGCTCAGGATGGAGCTGTGGGAAGCAAATGAAGGTTTTCAGGGATTTGGTCGCTGTGAGCAGCTCCCACCAGCAGGACTGACTCCAGCAGCTCTGATGTCCCTTCCCTCCTCAGCTTTGGAGACCTCACTGCAACAGGATAAGGGTCAATGTGGGTGGGACTGAAAATCCAAGACAACATTAAATTAAACCCTCAGCTGTAAGCAATAAAAAACAGAGGCCAGATCTGTGCTGGTCTCAGGCAACCCTGCAAACCCCATCCTAACTGCTCTGGGAAGCTTTTCAGGTCATCCCACCCTGGGATGGGATCCTGCAGCACTTCCACCTCCCTCAGCTCCAGTGACAGCACCTGCCCCTGCTGCAAATGTTGATTTTCCTGGTGGAGATCACTGCATCCATCTTGGGATAAGCACTCGCTCAGGAGACACCCATGGCAAAGCTGTCCCCATATCTCAGGCTTTCTGTAGATTTCCCAGCATATAAAAGCCTCTTATTCCTTGTATTCATCACCAAGAACAGAAGGTTTGAATCCTTTGATTCCGATAAACTGCTATTTATTAGACACATGAAATGAAAGGAGGAGGCAACAGAAAACTCCAGGATTGGGGAATCAGCTTCTCCCTTGCTTTTCTCCTCAGTGGCACAAAGAGCCTTTCAGCACATCAAAGGTAAGAGCTGCTCAGGAACAGGGCACGTTGCAGGCAGTGAGATGTGGGGGGGATGTAAATAGGCTAAATAGGGAGATGTGTGTTTAGAGATGAGTTACATCCCTGCATTCAAATCCCCACTTCTCTCCTCTGAGAAGTTACTCAGGCATTTAAAGTCAGGGCATGGTGGGTGTGGTTGCCTCCCTTCCCCAGGAGATGAATAAACTGCATCAAAGGGTTCAGTTCCAGTGGAAGGCTCTTACTGGAGCAGCTGGGGAAGGTTCCCCAGCTCCAGCTTCACTGAGCTGTGGAGCTGCAACATCCCACAGGGATTGGGGGGAAGAGGCAAAATTCACTTGGTATGGGCTGGAAAACCTCCCAGTGGCTGCTGGCTGACACAGGAAAGGTGCTCTGTGCATCACCAGGAGTCTAAAAGCCTCATTTTGATATTATTTTTCATGGAATCCCAGAGTGGTTCGGGTTGGAAGGGACCTCAAAGCCCATCTTGTTCCAGCCCCTGCCACGGGCAGGGACACCTTCCACTAGCCCAGCTTGCTCCAAGGCCCGTCCAACCTGGCCTTGGACACTTCCAGGGATCTTTATCAAGCCCTTTACCATAGTCTTTGACCTGCTGGGAGAACACTCTGGAGTTTGGTATCTCCTGCAGGATGGGGATGCACCACCCAAGCCCTCGAGCAAGCACCGGTGAGGAGATGGAGGAACCTCAAGAAAGTTGTTGGAGGTTGTGCATAAACCACAGAGACATAAAATGTGCTGGTTCTCTTGTGCTGGGAGGTGAAAAGCAGGTTGGAAGGACGTCTCTCCCCCTGGAGCTCAGAGCAAGTGTGTGGGAAGGGTGTTCCCTCTGCACTGCTGAGATTTCAGGGGATCCCAGACAGGAAAAGGAAGCACTGCTCGATTTTCCACAGTGAAATCTCCAACAGGAACAGTGTCCACGAACTGTTCAGAGGACTGAGAGGCAGTTTGAGGGTCAAGACACTCTGAGTTGGTTTCACTGAGAGGAGAAAAATCTCTGAATTTCCTGAGAGCTCCCATTGGAAAAGAATGATGGTTTGGTGGCAGATTTTGATCAGTCGAACTCTGTGGCTTCTGGCACTTAAATCTGTCTGTTCTGGACTGATCAGGTTTCAGATCACACTTATTTCTTTCCCTGTTACCCCATTTTCCAGGGCAAGGATTTTAAGGAGGGAGAATGGAAGAGCAGAGCTCCCTGCTGGGAGAAGGGGGGGGTATCCCTGCCTCTGGAGCTGCAGGGATAAGGGAAGCTCCATCACCCCAGGCAGGACTAAGGCTTCTGGAGATATTGGTCATTCATTATCAGAGCAAAGAGAGCCCTAAACTGAGCAGGACAAAAGCTGTAGCTCTCAGAGGGCTTGTCCAGCCTAAATGATCCCAGGATGCCTGGGGCAGTGGGACAGCTGGGGTGGAGCAGTGATTCCCATGGGCATTCCCAGGATCACACCTTTCCTGCAAGCCCACCAGCCCTGGCTGGTTTTCCAGAGCCACCTGACACACTCCTGTCTCCAGGGAGGTGTCTCTGATAACACCTAAATGAGATCAGAGGACCACGGGCTCCTCTTTCTTGCTGAGGGCTGTTATCAGCTAATCCAGCCCATGAATTCCCACCTGAAGCCATCCCTCTGTAATTCCAGCCTGCTCTGATCCCAGAGGCTTCAGGACTAATAGGGTTGTGTTTACAGAATAGATTTCCATTTAATATCAGCCATCTGACTCCATGAGAAGGAGTGAGGCTGCCCAGGGGGGCTGATAATGCTGCTGGAGTCCAGTCACAGCCACCAACACAAAGATAAAACTCCAGTGATGCCCCCTCACCCTCCAACAGCTTCTTTATCATTACAGATTTAGGGCTTCAAAAGCCCCACATGAAATAAAGTTCCTTCTTCAAAGGAATCCAAGGGCTGGATTCCCGAGGTCTTGACACCACAGTTGTCTCACTGACCAAAGAAGCAGCAACTGGTGGCATGTGCAGCAGTTCCTTTGCCACTGATGTTCCTAAACCACCTGACAAAGGGTGGGAAAGAGGCTTTTAAGTCACCTGGGGAAATATATTTTTTTTAATGGAAATTTAGGAACAAAGGAAAAGCAGAAAATTGGATGCTGAAGTGTGATTTCTATGGATGCCATTTCCCTTGTGGGAAACAAGGACATGCTGGCAGAGTGTCCCACTGGTCACCAGCCTGCTCAGACCCCTGGCAGTCTCAGACCTGTGTTCTGCAAAGAAATTGGGATGTGTTTGAGGTGTCTCTGCCACTTCCATGAACAGCCTGGCCTGGCTGGAGGGGGTTGGATTGCCTGGCTGGCCTTCAAAGGTCCCTTCCAACCTAAACTACTCCTTGATACTCCAGGTACTGTTTGTCCTGGTGTCACTGTGGACAATTCCTCTGTCTTGACATGGAAATATTCCCCTCCAGGCAGCTGAGAATGACTTTTCCATGCAAAAAATGACCGTAGCCAGCACAGTGTGGTCTTCATGTCATGGTATCAAAGGACGAGGTCCAGCCATCATTTTTAAGACAAATGTCAGACTAGACATCCCTGAATCCTCCCCTCTCTATCTCCACTGACATCTGGCAGACATTAGTCCTGTCATTAGATGAACATGTTCAGAACCAGCAGAACAAAACAACCGAAAAAATCCCCCTTCTCTCCCAGGAAAGGTTCCTGACCCAGAGACTTCTCCAGTAATAAGCTTCCTGAGCAATCCAGGCTTTGAAGCTGGCTAATAAATCTTTGTGGCTGCTCTGTGCTGGGAGCAGGGAAAGCTCTCAGAGGTTCAGAGGGAAAACTCTTTGTGTGTCCCAACAAAAAGTGCTTCTGAACGGGGAATGCTCTGGAGGATCCTTTGAAGGTGAAACCTCGTTCAAACGAGAAGCAGCCCCAGCCACAGTGGTTTCCTTGGTTTGCTCTGCTTGTTTCCTCTGCAGGGAGCAGGGAAGGAAGGGCAGCACTGGGATTTTCCCCCTCTTTCTCATCTGTGCAAGGCAGGAACGTCCAACGTTGGACGAGGCAAAGGCGAAGGAGGTAAAAATGTTGTTAAAAAATGAAGCATCACAGAACTCCTTAGTCAAACACTACCCATCTCTCTGGCTCTCTGAGGCACCAGGTTTCCTTGGAAACTACAGAAATGCCAACAGGCAGCAGGACTGATAAAGCAGGGACATGTTTGACCACCCCACAGCTTTCGGTGGCTGCTCTGTCAGACAACTGTGCTGCAACCTCAAGGCTCTTTTGGGTTGTAGGAGTGTCAGGGCTTGCCAGGCCCTTCAGGATGGCTCTCTTCCACCAGGAGTGTGGGATGAGCTCTTCAGCAGTTCCAGGGAGGCTGTGGAAGACGTGGAGCTGTGCTGGTGAGGAGTGTGAGCATCCTCATCTCAGACACTGCTGAGCTGCTTCAGGGCAGGGCTGAACACCCCTGAGCTGGTGGTGGGTGGGCTGAGGTGCACCAGGGATCAGGAGGGTCACCAAATATCCTCTGCTAAGCCCCTGACACTCCTCTCCTGTCCTGACAATCCTCTCCTCTGCTATCAAAGCACAGAGATCCAGGAAGGGCAATAAACCCAGAGCCAGCAGCCAGCACAGGGTGACCTTCGTTCCCCTCACGAAGGCACCTGGAGAACAAAGAATTGATTTGCAAGGAAGATATTTTTCCTCCTTTGTGAAAAACTGTGTCAACATTTCCCCCAGTATTTGACCAGCTCTTGAAGGGCACAACAATCCCAACCAGAATGAGGGGTTTGAGCACTGTTTAGTCTGGGTTTTCCATCCACGGATCGAAAATAAAAGCCAAATGCTGATTGCCTGGTGCAGAAAAGGCAAAGCACATTCAGGCTCTGATTTTCTTCCTTTCTCTCTCTTAAAACAAAACAAAAAAAAAATAAAAAAAAGAAAGGAAAGCTTCCATTTTATTAAGCCATTTGCTGCTGAGAAAAGATATTAGGATGGAAAATAAGTGAGCAGGGCCCACTGGACGACCTTGTCCATAGAAGATGAATGACCCAAACCTGCTCAAACCCTGATTATACACCAGCTTCCCCTGCAGGATTGTGTTTGTTCCCTTGCACTGGGTGGACGTGGAAAAGGAGATCAGGACACAGGCCAGCAGAGAGAGAGAGAGAGAGAGAGAGAGAGAGAGAGAGAGAGAGGGAGATGAAAAAGCAGGAGCAGCTGCCTTCCAGTAAATGCTCTCAGCCTCACATTTTCATTAGTCCTAAACTCAATCACAGTTTAAAGGAAGCAAAAGATAAAGAGCGAGGGAGCGTTTAAAGGATTCTTCAGAGAGACAGAGAGAGAGAGGGAGAGGGAGAGAGGGAGCTCTGCTTCACCATTAAAAGCCTGACTAAAAGTTATTGTTATTATTCACATTAGTGCTGTGCCCAGAGGCCCCAGTCGAGATGAGACTCCCACTGTGTGGAACAGTGTGTGGGAGAAGGGGGTGGGATGTGGATGCAGCTGGAAAAGCTGCTCCAGGAGAGTGGCTGTGCCCCTTCAGCAGCTCTGCATGTGGGATGGGCTTCCCCTTGGTTTTTCTCCCCTGCTCCCTGTTGGGGTTTTTTTTGCAGCTTAAATAGAACTGAGGGACAGAGGGGTGAAGGCAGCACAGGAACAGTGATGGCAATAATGTGAGGGTTATTGTTATAACCACTGTCTGTGCGAGAGAAAAATGCTGAGCAGCTTTGCAGGGCCTGAAAGGGCTCCGGGAGAGGTGGAGAGGGACTTGGGAAAAGGGATGGAGGGACAGGACCCAGGGAATGGCTTCTCACTGCCAGAGGGCAGGGATAGATGGGATATTGGGAAGGAATTGTTGGCTGTGAGGATGGGGAGGCCCTGGCACAGGTTGCCCAGAGAAGCATTTTTTCAGTTAATTGTGCTACCTAAATAGAATATTCCCAGCTTTCACCCATTCCCAGGGCAGCTTCCTCTCACCACAGCACCTTCCTGGCCAGACCTGGGTAGGATTTCCACTCCTGCATATAAAGTTTATCTTGGGGATGTTCATGAGACCCCCCTGCAGAGCTGCCCCAGCCCTGGAGAACAACAGCACAGGGACGTGGAGCTGCTGGAACAATTCCAGAGGAGGCTCCAGAGATGCTCCAGGGTGGAGCCCCTCTGCTCTGGAGCCAGGCTGGGAGAACTGGGGGGGTTCCCCTGGAGAAGAGAAGGCTCCAGGGAGAGCTGAGAGCCCCTGGCAGGGCCTAAAGGGGCTCCAGGAGAGCTGGAGAGGGACTGGGGACAAGGGATGGAGNCCCACAGCAAAGGACTCAAAATGAAACTTTCCAAGATTTTTTTCATGGACCCAATTTGTGTAAAATTTCCTCGTTGCCCCTGGATCTGCCAATGGCTTGCCCCAACCAACTTTGCTGTTGTGGGGGTAGATAACAGAGATTTATTCACTTTTTTTCCCTTCTAAACTAATGTGGCATCATTATCACACTAAATAAAACACCATCCTGGGCTAGAGGGGTTCACAGACTTCCTGGTTTTGCCCATGGGCAGATGCTTTCGCTGTTTGAACTTTGTGATTTTTTTATTTTTATTTTATTTTATTTTCAAAAGAGTTTTTCCATTTCTGACTCGCTCAGCCCTGTGTAAGAAGCCAGGGATTCGTTGAAATAAATGCTTTATGGAGAGGAATAGCTTTCTCTGGGAGCAGCAGTTCGCTTTTATCGATGTTATAAAAATCCTTGAGTGTAGTTTTTAAAACATGAAAAGCATTTCCTGGACAACATCTTTCCCGCACAAAGCAGAACTGTGTTTCCCAGACCTACTGGAGACCAGGCAAAACAGGGTCTCTCAGTGCACTCCAAGAATTGCTCCGTTTTCATTTGTAGCAACTTCTGTATTGTGTGATTAATGTAATGTTGCTCCGTGTGCTTTTCCAAGTCAGCCTATGGAAATCCTCTGTTTTGAGGGAAATAAAGAAGTATTCATGCTTCTCAGCATTAAATCCATCACAGTGCTGTCCTAACTGGAGATGATTTTTTCCCTACACAACCTCAGATCAGTATTTAACTTCATGTTTTTAAAAGATAAATACTCTGTCATTTCCTTTCTCATCAACACAGGGATGAATTACAGCATATATGGTTTGGTACTAAAACCTACTAAAAACTGTATAATAAGATTCAAACTCACCTGAAGCTGTTCCATCACCTTTGACAGAACATTAACTGTTCCAGTTTTGTGGAGATCAGTAAGATTTCAGCTTTGGCACAGAGGAAAGTGAGTTTGCAGTGACCTTGCAGGGCACTAACTGGGGTTTGTAGAATTATAGAATGTCCTGAGTTAGTAGGGACCCACAAGGATCATCCAGTCCAACCCCTGGCCCTGCACAGGACATCCCAGCAATCCCATCTTGTGCCTGAGAGGGTTGTCCAAACCACTCCTTGAGCTCTGGTGCTTCCAGGTGCTGTCCTTAGGAGTTTACTAGATTGTAAATTCTTGCCTCAGCTAATAAATGAATTCTCCCCGTACCAAGCTGCAATCTGTATTGAGACACACGGTTGGTTGGATGCCTGTCCTCCGTGCCCAGTTCCTCACACCAATGAGTCACTGGGAGACTCCACACAGCCTGGAATTTGGGATCAAACACCTGTAACCAACCCTTGTGAGCATTGATCCTGATTTTCCAGTGATGATATTGTTTCGGGGTGAGTTCTTATCCACAGACATATTCTTTGACTTGATTTCTTGTCATGAGCCCTCAGTTACAAACTGCTTTCATAGCTGGTTTGCTTCTTGCCCAGAGGAGTGCTGCCAACACAAGCTCTTCTTCATCCTCCTGGTATCTGGCCAAACCCAAACTGCACTGTAGTGGAAAACTTGTATCCCAGCTCTTCCCGGTGTGTTTTGGGTGGTAGGAACTCCAGGGATATGCCAATCCGTAGGTTGTAGTGTTTTGTTGTGCACAGTTATAGCCTTTGTCTGCCAGATGACTCCAAGGCTGTGCTTAATATCAATCCAAATCGAAGAATACAAAAATTGGAGACACTCCAGTAAGGTAAGAGGTTAAATGTGAAGTTGGAAGCATTTTTTTTTTTTTTAAAGAAAAAGTTGTGCTGTTACCTACCTGGAACTTTAGCTTCATTCACAACTGTTTTTTCACGTTTTCCTCCCACAAGGGGTTACTTAGTGCTGAGATAGATCCCAGCAATTATTTCCTTTGGCTGATGTGCTCCTCAAAAAGCAGCCTCTTGCTTTGGTTGTGTTACTGACGCTCCTCGCTTCTTTTACATGCAGTTGGAATTTCAAGGAGTGCTCTCCCTTCTCCACTGCCACAATGTGGTTATTGTCTCGTTTGGCTTGTCTTGGACAGCAGAGATTTGGTGGGTTTTGACTCTGATTTTTTTTACTTCCTCTGCTCTGCTTTCCTTTTTTAAGAGTTTTACTCTAATTAACACCTTCTGCAGATGCACTGGGAGGTTTCTTCCCCTCCATGGTCTGGCCCAGGCTTGATGTTTCTGGGCTTTGGTAGTAGAGTCTGAAGTCCACAGAGGATGTACCTCAGAACTTGGGTAGTCTCTGGACTGAGTTAGGACTCACCTGATTGTGGCCCTCCAGTACCTGAAGGGAGACAACAGGAAGGATGGAGAGAGAATATTTACAAGGGCCTGGAGTGACAGGACAAGGGGGAATGGATTAACACTGCCAGAGGGCAGAGTTAGATGGGATATTGGGGAGGAATTGTTGGCTGTGAAGGTGGGGAGGCCCTGGCACAGGTTGCCCAGAGAAGCTGTGGCTGCCCCTGGATCCCTGGAAGTGTCCAAGGCTGGACTAGTGGGAGGTGTCCCTGCCCATGGCAGGGGGTGGAATGAGATGGGCTTTAAGGTCCCTTTCCACCCAAACCACTCCATGATTCTGTGAAATACAGAATAGATGGAGAGAAGAAGGAAACGAGGGAAAGGCCACAGAAATGACTTTGCTGTAGGTGAAAGGAGGGAACAGGAGGTGCAGGAGGGCATCATTATCCCTTTGGCACAGGGCAGGAGTTACCAGGGACAGGGCAGAGACTGCTTTGGAAGAGGAATGAACTTTTGATTTTGCCTGGGCAAAACCATCACTTCTGTCTCTCTCAATTTTTACCTTTTTTTGTTTTGTTTTGGAAGCACCAGGTACACGGGAGGTGGGGTGAAAAGTCTGGAGTTAAAGAGTAATTCCAGATCCTGATAAAATAAACCTGACACAAAATTAGGGCACAGGTTACAGGGAAGGGGAGTCTCTTTTTAATAATATGAAAAAGACCTGCATTGTGAATCTGCTTTAAAAAGAGTCAGAGCAATTAGAATTCCAGGCTGCTGCAATAAAACAGGAATGAAATGTGCTGGGTCTTCATTAAAAGACAAATTGTCAAACAGCTCTGATGGAAACCTGCCCTGTCTGAGAGTGATCAGAGAGGAGCTGGGGCAGAAACTGCTCTGCTGAGAGGGACTGACATGAAAGCAGATGGGAACAGGAAAAGTTTGTGGCTCTGCTAACACAGAACTCCGAGGTTGTGCTTTTTCCTCCCTTCTGTGTATTCAGTAAATGAGGAAATTATTTGAAGGCAGATGTGGAGGCTGAAGTCCCAGCTGGTGTCTCTTGGCAGGTCGCTGCTCCAGGGCTCACTTTCCCTCTGGTTTTAAGTGTCACTGAGTCTCACAGAGCTTGGATTTCTTTGCCAGACTCACCAGCTCAGCCCCAGTCAGGGGCTGGCCCACCCTGGCCCGTGGAGGGGCCACGGGAACACCGAGTTTGCTTCCCACCCAACTTCCAACTGCAGTCCCAGCTCCCCCTTTCCATGGATCCAGCCCCTGAGGGATCCCCAGTGCCCCCCAGGACTGGGGGGGTGCAGTTCTTGCTCCTGCAGGTGCATCTCTGATCCTGCTGTGGGAGGTGCACAAGGCCTGGCTTTGTTAGGACTGAGTTCAGAGGCAAAGCCCCCGGGCAGGGCAAGCTCTGTGCTCCAGCCTGGAAGGCAGAGAGCAGCTCCAAGGACCCCACATCCCATCCTGGTTTGACTTGTCCAGCCCCAGGGGCGGTAGAAATTGTATTAATTACTGTGTATTTATTTGCTTTTCAGTTTCTATAGTTTTTATTCTGCCAGTAATGAATTTTGATATAATTCCCCATGTTGGTAGTTGTGCATGTCTGAAAACTTCTCTCACACTGAAACAAATTGGGGGGGGTTTGGAGATTTTGGCTTTTTTGGGGCTCAAACCACGACACATCCCCTCGCCCACACTTGAGGGGAAGAATATTCTCCTGGCCAGGAATATTCTCCTGCTCCAGCAGTTGTTGTCCTTTCCAAAGCAGAGCTGGGGGTACCAGCTTTGGCAGCAGCACACCCCCCCAGAAATGCAAACCCCTGCTCTCCCTGGAGCTGCCCAGCTGATGGCTGCTGCATTTCCAGCCTTGTCCCTTCATCATCCACTCCATCAAGCAGACAGTCCTCATTCCCAAAGTGACAGCAGCAATGTCTGACTGATTCTCCCTGTCCATAAACCAGATCTTTATCTCTTCCCACCACAAACATAAACCCCTGGTGTCATCACACCACTGATGCTGCTGGAAAACCCTCCCTGTGGCCTCCCTGCCCTCCTCCTCCTCCCTCTCAGTTTTACATTCCCACCCAAAGGATGGAGACCTTTCCCCCCTTTCCTGAGGGCTGATCCTGCACTCACTAATCTGCTTTTTGCCTTTTATTGTTGCAAGTGGTGATTTATCCCTCTGCTGTCCCCTCCCGGTCCTTGCAATGTGTTTCCTCTTCCTGCACCCAGAATAAATCAGGGATGCTCAAGCATTTGGAGCAGCAATTAATCACTGTCAGGGGGTCTGAAAATACCCATTAGTTTTTGCTTTACTCTCTCCTACATCAGCGAAGAGATACCTCTCCATTGCAGTTATTAATCCTCCTGCTGGCCAGGGGACTAAACCCGGGAGCAGATCTCTGCCAGGGACCTCAGGGAGGAAAAGGTGGAGTTTAGATGGAAAGGTGGAGCTTTCCAGGCACTCCCTGACTAAAGACAGAGGGAAGGGATGGGTGTGAGCAGAGGGAGAACTCCTGGAGCTCTGCAAACAGCTGCTGATGTTTAACAGGGCACATAAAAGGAACTGCTACAAAGCTCTGGGAAAATTGTTTTCCCTTTGTTTGTTAGCTCTGAGCTCTTTAGGCAGTTAATTAAAGGATACTCTTGGAATATGTCTTTTCCAAATTTAGGCACCCAGCCAAAACAAGGGATCATAAACTTGGCCTCCCAGGGCTCCCTGTTAATTTTCCCTCCAGGATTATGGAGTCAGGCACTGCTTTTTGAGGGAAGAATATTGTTTCCCTGACTTCTTGGACCACAAATTCTCCTTCAAACGATCTAAAAAATTCCAGAATCCCAGAATGGTTTGGCTTGGAAGGGACCTTAAAGGTCATCCAAGTTCCAAACCACGGGCAGGGACACTTTCCACTATCCCAGGTCATTCCAACCTGACCTTGGAGAGACTCCCAGGGATCCAGGGGCAGCCACACCTGTGCCAGGGCTTCCAGGGAATGATTTCTTCCCAATTTCTAATCTAAATCTGTTTTCCTTCAGCTTGGAGCCATTCCCTCGGGGCCAACCCAAGCTCTGCTTTTAAGCCTTGGCCTTTACCACCAGGAGACAGTGGCTTAAAAGTGAGACTTCCAGAAGATTTCCCAAAGTCTAGTTCCTAAATCACTTAGACCTTTGGAAAATTCCTGGGATATCACCCCAGTGACTCTCTGCAGGGTAGGGGCTAAAAACCAAATTACCCTGGAGTCAAACAATGTGGTTTAAAGATAAAACCAGGTGGAACCTGCTGGGCATTGACAGCCCATTTTCTTCTTTGCAGAGCTACAGCCACCTTTGGGATATTTGCAGCAACATTCCAACACATCCATGGAATACAGAGAGTTTTAATACCTCTGCCACTGTATTTGCAAGCTCTGTGTGCAGAAATATGTGCATGTGGATATATGTATGTGAGTGCACACGTGGACTTGAGTGGCTGTGTGGGACTTAAATTTCGTGGCACACCTAAAAATGAGTGGACTGATTTTTAAATGATTTGAAATGATTTATAAAATAATTTAATGATGTTAATTAATTGTAAATTAAAATTATTAATAGTATTTTAAATGATTTATAAAAGTCTTCATTACACTCACAAACAAGAACACTGTGTGTACATACCTGAAGTTTTCATTATGAAATCCACACAAAGTGTTTCTACTTCTGCAACTACATTTTAGCCCATCCAGTGAAAAATCCCTTTATTATTCCAGCTTATTTTAGTGCTGGGGCTGGTTCCTGTGGGCAGGATTTCTCCTCTAACTCCCAGAATCCCACCTAAAAGGGGTAAGGAAGTCTCCATGTCCAGGTTGTCCCTCCTACTCCCCAACCTCCTCCAAATATCCCCCCCAGGTGTGGGAGAGGTGGATCTGCAGGACCCACTGCTGGATTTGGAAGGAGTTCCCACAGGTATTTGCTCCCAAATCAGACCAAACCAACTAATTACTCAGCTTTTTCCAGCAAGCCTTCCTCAAAAAAAAAACCAAAAAAACTGCAAGAGAGATCCTTAATGAATAATTTCATCTCATTGATCTCTTTAACTGGAATCACTTATTTACTTCAAATTTTTGAATTTGCTACT
>NW_021940628.1:142781-149411 GCF_001715985.3 Manacus vitellinus | reverse complement strand
GGGAAGGAAGCTGCTGGAATTCCAGAGGCTCTCTGCTGCTGACACGAGAGCCCACCGGCTTAAAACAATGCTTGGAAACAAAGATCCTTCCAAAAGCTGGCAGGAGAGGGGGAGAGATGCTTTGTTTGTTTTTCTAGTTGTGTGTGAGAGAGATTTATAAAGTCAAAGTGACAATCCTTCAGCCCAGCAGCCCCATTCCAGCTGCCAGTGTTCCCTGGATCGCTGTCCCACGGGTGCTTCCCGCTCATTTATTTCTCTTCCACCTGCAATAAAAGGCAGGGACTGAGCCATTTTTCCTGTCTGGAGAAACCTTGATGCTGCCAGATGGGAAGCTTGACCAGTAATCAAAGTGTGGCTGCAGGACTGGTTTGTTCCCCCCCTGTTTTACGGGGAGGAATTGGCTGGAATTCCCTGCCCTTTCCCTGCAGGTGCTTCTGAATCAAGACCCTGGTGTTGCCACAACTTACTGAGCACCAAGACAGACATGCTGATGAGGTTTTTGTCTATAGAATTCCAAAGAAAACGGGAAAACTGCAGGAAATGTAGCTTAGCCCACAGTTTTTGGGGGGGCTGAGAGCTGGGGAAAGGGAATCCCACCTCAGGGATTTGGCAGCTCGAGTCAATCTAAAGTTCATTTATTCTTGGGATGAAGGTGAACTTGGTCTTTTGGGAGTACAAAATGTGGTTCTTCACCCTCTGCACAGCCAAGATTGCAGAGCTGAAGTGTGAAATGATGTTCCAGAGCCAGGCAGCATCAACGGGAAGGGCAGGATTTGTTCCGACTGGAATCTTATTGAGAGCACAATTCAAACCTCACCGGAGATTCGGAGATGAAAATCATCCTTTACTTTTATTTCCCCTCTCCTTTCAGCCTGTCTCCTTTTTTAGCCTCGGCACTGGAAGGGCAGGAACAGCAGGAAAAGTGCCATTCCTGTTGGATTGGGTTGTTGTGGGATGGAAAAGCTCAACTGCCTTGGAGTTGGAAAGCTCCGAATTTGGGCAGCGAAAATAAAAGCCCAGCCCAGGAGATGTTGGGTACATCAAACACCTGGATTGCTGGGGGCACCCTCCCCTTCCCTCTCCTTCTTCCAGAGGGGAACTTTTCCATGGGTTCAGTCCAACCCCTGGTGTTACCTGACACGTTCCTTCCAGAGAATCACCTCCCATATCCTCTCAGCTATTTGCACAAAATAACACTAATTATCTCAAACGCTGCCTTCCTCAAAATACCTGGTGGAACAGAAGCTACAATTACCATAATTCCACGGCAAATTTCCCTTCCCACAATCACCCTCCATTACAGCAGGTACCTTTAGCTTCACCTGGGAGATGGTGAAAGCAAAGATTTACCTTTTTTTAACTCTTTTCAGCCCTGTTTAGGAAGGTTTCAGTACTTTTGCTGCAGTTCTGCAGGAGCTGCTCAGTTTTGCTGCACTTGGAATTTAGAACTACAAGTCATTCATCTGTCCTAAAATTTAAGTACCTCTGGTTTTGCTGCCTGAACTTTCATGATGTGCAGGTGAGAAATGGGCAATTCCAGAAGGGAGCCAGTTCATCCCACTTAACTCCAGTGCTATATTTAGGATGAGGATGAGTCACCCTCTGAAGGTCCCATTTATACTGATTAAGGGTGGGACTTGTTCAGCCTGGACCTTCCCTGTTGGACAGCAAAGACTCCTGGAACACCAAAAATCTGCCCTTTCAACTCTGGGGGAGGTCTCTGACATTATCAGGGAAAAATTAAGAAGATATTAGAAAGGAATTGTTGGCTGGGAGGGTGGGGAGGCCCTGGCCCAGGTTGCCCAGAGAAGCTGTGGCTGCCCCTGGATCCCTGGAAGTGTCCAAGGCCAGGTTGGACAGGGCTTGGAGCAACCTGGGCTGGTGGAAGGTGTCCCTGCTGCTTCTGCTTCTCTGCTTTTGGCTTCCTTTCCTGAGGGAAGCAAGGAAAAACTTGGCCTTTACTCCCTGGTCCTGTGGCAAACTCATTCCCCTTTCCCTTTTCCCTTTTCCCCTTTCCCTTTTCCTTTTTCCCCTTTCCCTTTCCTTTTTCCCCTTTTCCTTTTTCCCTTTTCCCTTTCCCTTTCCTTTTTCCCCTTTTCCTTTTTCCCTTTTCCCTTTCCTTTCCCCTTTCCTTTTCCCTTTCCCCTTTCCCTTTCTCTCTCCTTTTCTCTCTCCCTCTCTTTTTTTTTTTCACTTTCCCTCTCCCTTTCCTTTTTCTTTTCCTTTTTTCTTTTCCTCTCCCTCTCCCTTTCCCCTTTCCCCTTTCCCCTCCCCTTTCCCTTTTTCCCTTTGTTTTTCCTCTTTTTCCCTTTTCTCCCCTTCCCCTTTTCCCCTTTCCCCCTCTCCCTCTCCTCCTCCCTCTCCCTTTCCCTTCCCAGAGACAACACTGAGCTGGTACCCAGGACATTCCAAGCAGGATTTTACCAAGACTGTGAGCACCTGATCCCACTCAGGATCTCCTCAGCTCAGCAAGGCACAGGAGACCACAGTCCCTGAGAGCTGCTGGAAGCAAAACCTCTCCAGGATGCTGGAAAACCCACAACCCCCCATCAGGAAATTTTCCAGCTGCTGGGATTGCTGTACCACATTCCTGCAATCCCAGCCAGCTCCTGCACCTCCCAGTCCTCAGCTGGGAACCTTTGGAAGAGGACTGGAATTTTAACAAGCTCAGGAATATTCATCCTTCCCCACCCTCCAACACCCAGCTTTTCATTTGCCAGGAAAGAGGAACTGCTGGAGCTCCTGTGACAGGCATCTTCCTCTTCAAACCCTCCTGCCTGGCCACAATTCCCAAGGAATTCTGCTCTGGAAGCACAAGCTGAAGAGATGGAGCTGCTGAACTTCCACCTTCTCAAGGCAGGGATTTTATAACTGAAAGTTTGAAATTTTAACCCCATTAGTGCCCATGAAATTGGCCCTAAAATCGACAGAAGCTCACAAAGTTAATGAAGTCGGACAGAGAAATCCTTTTTTTGCCTTTATGTACCTACAAATATATTTTATATCATCTCCATTGGCACAGGCAGGGGGAGCACTGGGGGTAAACGCTGCCAAAAGAAGGAGAAAATTATCTATTAGGTTTCTGTCCTGGCAGAGTTTTCTCAGAAATATCAGCCTGGATATTTCAAAAACCTCCAGGCCCCCGAATCACAAGGGTGATGTGCTTTAAAAATAGTAAGATTTCATAAATAAAAATTGATTGTGAGGTTCAGCATTGCCTTTCCTGTGGGTTCATTGGCCTTCATGTGCTGCTTGATCTCCTTCTTCAATCCTGTGAGTCCAAACCCTTCTTTTTTTCATTAAAATAAGAAGCTGAAATCCCTTTTCCCCCTGACTCTGGAAACCAGAGCTCCCAAAATATTGAATATTACCAGCCTCTTAATCAAATAATCTGAATTTTTCTAATTTTCTCTATTTTTCAGAGGTCAGGGACTGCTCAGTGTGTTAATGAACAGCTTTTGAGATCCTTCCCCTTCTCTCCCTGCTGCCTTTCAGGAGTTTATTTTTAAAAGTACCACCCAGGGCATTGGAATAGCAATAAAGAACAGGTTAAAGCCTCTGATGTTTCATTCCAGGAAAGCTGAAAAGATTAATGCACTTGTCTGCAACTTGAGCCTTTTGCTATTCCCAGCTCTCCAGAACCCAAACAGCATGTACAGCGATTTCTTTATTACTTAAATCACATTATTGCACCTCTCTGGCCACGAGGCAGCAAAATTGCAGCGGCCCCAGAGGTGAAAGGGCCCTGAAAGGAGGTTGGTTTTGCTGATGGGAAACCTTGTTGGCTTTATAGGACAACGTTGTAGGTGCAGTGATACAGAAGGGCTTTGGGGGAGAGGCCACATCTGGCTGTGCTTTGGCGTCTTTTGGCACAGAATTAGGGTTGGAAAAGATCTCCTGGATCGTGGATCCCCCCCCTGTGCCCGATGCCCACCTGGTCCCCCAGCCCAGAGCACTGAGTGCCACGGCCAGGCCTTCCTTGGGCACCTCCAGGGCTGGGCACTCCAAACCTCCCTGGGCAGCCCCTGCCAAGGCCTGACCACCCTTTCTCCCTGATCCCAGAATCCCAGGATGTGCTGAGCTGGGAGGGACCCCCAAGGACCATCCAGTCCAACCCTGAGCCCTGCACAGGCCCAGCCCCAAGAGTCACCCCCTGTGCCCCAGAGGATCAGCCAAACCCTCCCTGAGCTCTGGCAGCCTTGGGGCTGTGCCCACTGCCCTGGGGAGCCTGGGCAGTGCCCAACCAGCCTCTGGGGGAAGAACCTTTGCCTGAGATCCACCCTGAGCCTGCCCTGGCACAGCTCCAGGCTTCTGCCCCATGGAGAACACCCAGCAACCATCAGACACAGCCCCAGGATGCAGGATGGATCCCAGGATGGGGCTGGGAGCTCCTCTGGCACGGCACAGGATGTGCTCCAGCACACACTGACCCTCCCTTGGAGGCAGGAAGGGGAAGGGATGCAATGGGATGAGCCTTTTCCTCAGGACAACCTTTTCCTCATGGTTGTGGCACACCCTGAAGTGACAAATCAGCCTCTGAAACCCCTTCACACCACCCAGACCTGCTCCTGCTCCCTGCCAAGGGGGTGTCTGTTCTTAAAATGAGGAGAAAAAGATTGGATAGACAGTTTGCAGCCCCTGAGATCCAACCTGAGCCTGCCCTGACCCAGCTGCAGCTGCTCCTTCAGCATCAGCACAGTCAGTTGGGAGTGTGAGCCCATCCCAGCCTCTGCCCACGCTGGTTTAACAAAGCCTTCAGAACACAAGGCAGCACCTTGAAAAACCAATTTGGGGTCCTGGACTAAGCTCTGGGCTGTTGGGTTTGGTCCTTCCTGCCTGCAACCCTTTCTCCCACCTTATTCCTCAGATTGGTCCTGGACATGCACTCCTGGACAATCTCTCCTGGGCAGAGAGGACCAGGAAAGCCTGAGAAAGCCCCTCCTGAACTGCAATTTTCCATCCCAGCTCCTCAGTTACTGCCACAGATATGAAAGATCTCCTTTGCTAAAACGTTACAGCCCTTGGAATGATATTATCCACCATCAGAATGGGCCTAAATCAGAGCCTGCTGCATCATTATCATTATTTGCACAGCACAAACACATAATTAGGTGGTGGATGAGGACGGAGTTAATGGCATTTGCTCACTGTTAATATTAAATTTCATACATTTCAAAAGATTTGGCTTTTACATTATTCTTTCATTTGTATTTTCTTGCCTTTTATTTTCCCCTAAACATCTTCTCAAAGGTTAGATTATTGCTGCCATTAATATTTCTCTCTGTTCCCAACTTGAGCTGTATCTAATTTTTTTTCTGTTTGGAGATTATTTACGTGTTGATTATCTTTGTTAATAGAAACCAGACTCTTTAGGACAGCAGGGATGAGTGACAGCCAAAGAAATCACTTCACACAGGATTCCTGACACAATATTTTGACAAATTTCATTTGAAGGAAGACACTCTGATTGTCAGCTCAGTTACAATGTGGTTGTTGCTCCCTAGTGGGGGAAAAAAAAAAATAAATCCGAAAATGGAAGGAAATCATATTCCCAGCTAAGTGATTTTTTTACAGCACAACATTCAGGTCCTGCCCTTGCCTCTCATCGTGTGTGTACAACACACCACGACACTTGAAAGGCATCAAGGGAGAGCAAACACATGGAAAATGTTGAAGAGCCCAAGTGTACTTGGAATAAACATCTAGGAAATATCAATATTTCAGCACCTGCTGGGCTGGTAACAGTGTTTTGCCATTTCTGCTCCTTCTCTGCCTCAGGAAATCCCCACAGCAAACCCCAATATTGCTGAGGGAAATGATTGGGGGATATCTTTTTTTTTTTTGAAGCCAAAAATGTGCCACATTAAATGGAAAAGAAAGGTGCAAGACACCTTTCTGACCCATGCCCAGAAATCTTGGATGTCACAGGGTAGTGCAGGAAAAGAGTTGGGAAGAAATGAGATGGCACTTGTGGGGAATTGGTGAAGAAATGGTTATTTCTGTGGTAAAAAGAGGAGGTTTGGAAGTGGAAATGAGGCAGGAGATGTCTTTGTGATAAATGATAAAATCTTCTCTTCTTGCAAAAAGGACTTTCCCCCCCCAAAAAAAGTGCTTTGGACAAAGGGAACAGGTAAAGCTGGAGCTGGGACAGGAGTCCTGGGTGGAGACTTTGGGATAGAAGAGGTGGCCAAGTCCTGCCTGGTTAATTCAGAGCTGAGCCCTGTGTAAAACTCTCCCTCCCTGTTTTCAATCCCCAGTTTTGCCCATTTCCCTCCTGCTCAAACACCCCATGAAAATGCATTTGGAGGCCCCAATTATGTCGTTGAGTGGAATATGTGTTTCTGGACAGCTCTAAATCGTATTCCACAGACCCAGAGGAGGGGGAGGATTAACTGGGGCGGGTCACTGGGGCATTCTGAAGTGAGAGGATTAAATTAAGGAAGGGGAAATTCAGGCTGAATATCAAGAAAATCTTGTTGGCAATGAGCTTATTGTTGCTGTGATTTATGTTGCCATTACTGCCTGGCAGCTCACGCCAGGGCAGCTCCACACATCTGTAAATCCAGGGCTGGGGCCTCCCTTTGGAGACCCACGATGCTGAGGTTGCTGCTGGATTAGGAGCTGGATAAA
>NW_021940628.1:139619-141681 GCF_001715985.3 Manacus vitellinus | reverse complement strand
CAGGCTCTTCCCCATCTCTTTGCCCTCCTTTGAACACTCTCATTAATCCAATTTTGGACAATTTTAGTCCTTCATTTCCCTAATAAACGTGGTGATGTCGACATTTCCTGGTGAACTGTCTGGGATTTAAGCTCTCTTGATTTGATCCCAAGCAAGGTCACTCCTCACCCTCCAGGTTATCCAGGATTAGAAAATTGAAGCCATTTGAACCGAGATGATATTTCTTAATCTAATAATGCCTGGGAAATGGAGCTGGAAGAATGGCTGCTTGTTATTACTTCACAGGAGGTGCTTTTTAAAAATTAGAGTAGAAGGAGGATGACTACAGTTTAATCCCAAGATAAAGCAGGTTTCCAAAATGGCCAGAAAAGCTCGGGAATTGATATAATTAAGAGACTTAAAGCTGTGGCAGAGCAAGTTAAGAGACACAGCTCACTGCTGATTTTCCCTGGAATACAGAGGGATACACAGGACTCTCTGTTGCTTCATTAGATGTTGCAGGTGGTTCTCAGTCAGGATTGTTTCTTGCTGTCTCACAATAAAGACAAATAAAAGCAGTTCATCTGTTCCTCACGTTCCTTTGGAGTTGGGGGGGGATTTAATCTTTCTCCAAATTCTCCAAGTCTGGAAGTCACCAGGAGAAAACACACTGAACTGGTTCAGGGAATTTTAGCTGAAATCCTCTCCCACTCTGTGTATATTTAAGCACGGAACAGCTTTTTAACCCAAGTGAGAATTTGAGCAGAAAGCTGTTGTTTGGGTTAAAATATCGCCCATTTTGATCACTGAACATTTTGATGCTTTGCATATCCTTCTCATTTTCTCCCTCTCTCCTGCTTGGCTTTAATCCAGTGGGGAAAAAAAGGCCTTTTTTTTTTTTTTCTGGATGGGTTTGGTTTTCTCTTTTTTTTTTTTTTTATTTTAAGGGTTTTTTTGGGGAAAAAAAATACATATCAATGTATTTTGATTTTTTTTTTTTTTTTGGAGACAGAAAACACTTTTCCCTCAAACAGCTGTAACACACCAGCTGCTCCTGCCTCTCTTTGCTCATCTGAATTCTTTCCATCCCTCTTTTTCCCTAATTAAATTCCCTCTTTCAACCCACTTCATTCATTGTTCCAGGATGAACTTGGGGCTGTTGGTGCCCTGACCCATCTCCTGCTGTTCACAGGAGGAGGCTCCTCTCCCAGCCCCAACCACAGGCAGTGCCACAAGCCTGGCATTCATTTCCCACCTTTATCCCAACAAAAGTCCCATTGCTTGGGAAAGGGGAGCCGTGCTCAGCCTTGTGGAAAACAGGCCCTGCCTTTTGTTCCCCCCCTCCCCTGAACGTTTGAGAGCTTTTGAATTGGCAACTCTCCACGAGGGAAGAGAGACGTTGTCACCAAAAGCCTTGTTTTCCTTTTGGAAGTGCTCACTGTGACAGAAATTCATTGTTTGGGGGGGGGAAAACATAACCTCTTTTCTTCCTGGAGAATACAAATGGGGATGGATGTGCCCCTCTCCTGGAAAAAGGGGGGAATTTGGAATCGATTGGACGTGATTTGTTTCATCTGAAGAGGTTTGTGGAGGAGAAGGAAACAATCTGAGCTCTTTGTCCACCCTCGACAAAACAAACAAAAGTGGATTGAAATTCATGACACAACGAGTTGTGAAGAGCAGGGACAGTGAGACATTGGAACAGGGGGCTGGGAGAGGGAAAATTCCATCAGGGAGAGACTTTGCAGGATGGGCTGATAGGTTAAGCAATCCTCTGATTTATATATATATATGTTTGTGTATATATATATATATATGTGTCTATATATATATGTGTGTGTGTGTATATATATATATGTATATGTACACATCCCCCAGATGCTCTTCTGGGATAACATGTGGATTAAGTTTTAAGCAGCTTTTCACACAATACCAAGGTTGGGAAAGATCATCCAAACTGAAAAAAAAAAAGACATAAACCCACTGAAAACTGGGGGAAATCGCTTTTATAAAGATTGTGTTTGCAGCTGTAATTTTGCTCATCTCTCTCCCAGTAGATAAAACCAGAGGTATTTCCATCTAA
>NW_021940628.1:133264-138373 GCF_001715985.3 Manacus vitellinus | reverse complement strand
GTTTCCAAAGCTCATTATTTCAGGGAAACTGCCGAACACGGGAGTGCAACTCATTACCTGAGAGCCTGCTCGCGTTGCCTCGGCGTTGACAAAATGTGGGCATCGCTCCTCTGCCTTAATTAAGGCTCCGTCGCGGGCGGAGGGGCAGCGCTTGTGATGAGAGAGGTTTTGTTGCTGCTGAAATCCAGCTCTCAGAGAAGCCATCAAAGGCCAAACAGCCTCGCCCGACGTGGCAATTAAAAATATTTTTGCCTTCAAGTGAATGATCCAGCAAGATTCCCGGCCCGGGTCTAAAACTGCTGGACCCTCTGGAGAGGTTCTGTGGTGTCCTGCTCTGTGAGGCCCCATTTCACTGCTAAAATGACACCAGTTTTCCCCTACAACTTGCAAACAAGAGGAATAATCCTCTCAAAAATCATAGAATCCTTTAGGTTGGAAAAGATTTCCAGGATCATCAAGTCCAACCATTAAAGCGAGGCCACCCACTTCCCCAAGTGCCACATCTACACAGCTTTTAAATCCCCCCAGGGTTGGTGACTCCACCCCTGCCCTGGGCAACCTGGTCCAGTCCTTGATGGCCCTTTCCAGGAATATTTTTTTCCTAATATCCCATCTAAACCTCCCCTGGTATATATGGGATATGATGGGACTTACAGAGAATCTCTTCTCTGCAACTGCCTGGATAACAGATCCCATCCTTCCTGTGCCAGGAAACCAGCCAAAATATTTCACTGGAGGTACCAGCAGCAACACTTCAGGATGCCCTTGGGATCCTGGATACGGATATCTTGGAGCTAAGGCTGGATTTGTGTGTGGATTATCCAGCACTGCCCTTGTGCTCCTGAGAAATAACCCCCGAAAGACTTTCAGTTTAGCAAGTCGGGGGATTTTCATCCCTTTTTTTTGGCCAAAACTATGGATGCAGTTCATCCCAACACAAGCACCCAGCCATGCAGCTCCAGGGAAGTTGTAACTGGGCAGATAAACAGGAAAATAAAGAGGAAAAGGTGATGAATTTGTCACCAAGGAGGTGTCAAGGAGAGCAGAAGTGTTGACAGCTGGAGGGGTGAGTTAGAACCAGCAAAGGTGAGATTTACTAGGCCTAGTTTTTTGGCTAAGCCCAGGTTGAGCCAGAAAATCCACACAGGAGAACCAGGCAGCTCCCAGAGCAATTCATCTCCTCCAGGACAAGTACTTTGGGGGGACCAGATGATCCAGCAGAAGCTCCTGAGGGGAATAAAGCTGGAATTTCCTCCCAGCCCTTTAAATCAGAGTCACCAAAGCTGAATGAAACCCAGCTCTTGATCTGCTGGAATAAACAAGGAGTGCAGCTCCAAAAATGTGCCTCCTTTGGAAAACAAGGTTTTAACTTGCTGGAAATGTCACCCAGCTGCATCCAGAACTTTGCCAGGGCTGGAAGAGGGAAGGGAGGGGAGGGGTTGGCAAAGCCAGTTCCCAGGTAGGAATTTTTCAGTGAATGCTTTCAGAAATAGTTAACTACAGAAGATTGGAAGATCAGCTACAAAGGATTTCATTCAATTGGCAGGTTTGGAGAAACAGGAAAGGGTTTCCCCCCCCCTTGATGTCTTCTCTAAATTGATTTTTTAGTTTTTCGTTGGAAATAAAAGTTCGAAATTTTTCTTTCCCTGGCAATTTTTCACTGGAAATAAGAATTTCAGTAGCTGCTCAAGTGAAAAAGAAAAGCTTTCTTTAATTCTGCTGGTGAATGCAGGACGCTGAGTCACTTGATTTTACTCTTGGTGATGTTCTGTGTTCGGGCAGAGCCTGTTCCAGCGGAGCCCTGTCATGGACAATGATGATAAAAACAACCAGGAATTAACAACAATTACAAAAACAGGGCAAAGATTTACTTTTCCTTCAGCTCTCATATAATTACTCTGCTCAGCGTGACAAAAGTATTTCGTTTCCTGTGAGAAATTTTAACTTCTCATGAAAGCATGACGAGTTTTTTTTTTTAAACCTGTCAGGATTGAAGAGGAAAGTAAAAATAATAATAAAAAAAAAAATAAATCAGATTTCTTTGTTCAAAGACAATGTATAAACTCCAACTGCAAATTACAAACAGCCCCTGGGAGTGAGGTCTAGTGATTAAAGAAGAGGGATGGGAGTTGGGATAAGCAGTTTGTGTCAGGATTCAGGGTTCTGTCAGAGCAGAAAACTCAAGGACAAACACTTATAAACAGAATTGAACCACTTCCAATATCAATTTTGTCACATTCACCTGCTGCTGGTTCACAAGCAACGTCTAAAAATCTCTGTATAACAGCGTGGATGCAACCAGGTCATAAAACAGAGAGAGAGGGACTTATTTCCTGGGGACGTGGTCAGTGGTGGCCTTGGGAGGGTTGGACTTGATGATCTCAGAGGGCTTTTCCATCCTGAACAATTCCATGATTGTTCAGCTTTTTTTAACCCTGAACCAGCCCTTCCAATGGGAAGTGGCTTCAGTTCCCCAAAATTCCAGGTTTCAAGCAGTTGGGCTCGAATTTTGCAGGGAGGAAGTTCCCCTTCAGCATCAGCAAGGTTTGGGAACGAATCCTTGGGGTCTCACAGCACGTTCCCTTTCCCCCCAAGACCTGCCTGGTCCCCTGTGGGTGTATGATCATGTCATTTCCATAATTCCATGGGTATTTTCCAGGATTTGACCAGCTGGTCCCTAAAATCTGGGTCAACCAGGCACGGAGAGCTTGGGGGGGGACTGTTGATCACAAGGCTGGGCTTTCAGAAGATCCATTCATGGATCCTCCCAACCCCAAATCCTGCTTCCCCCTGGCCTGGAGGCTTCCCCTTCATCAGCAATGGTCACAAAATGCCCCCAAATCACGCCCTCAAATCCCCAGTTCCTCAGATTATGGGCAGGCTTTCAAAAAATGGGAACTCATCAGAGCTTTTTGGGTTTTTCTATCAGCAACTTGCATGCAAATACATGCAAATAGATGTAAATGGAGAGAGACTTTCTGCAGCCCAGGTTATTAAAGGAGCTGCTGCTCATAAGAGGATTTTCATAATAAGGATAAGAATCCCACAACATCTATTAAAACCCAGTTACTGTAAATTACACTAAATATGGGGTTGTTATCCCTGACAGAGCTCTGCAAAGGGATGGAGAAGGGGGTGAAGCTGCTCCTCCAGCTCCTCTCCTGCCTCTTCTCCACTTCTTGCAGCAGCTTTGGAAGGCAATGAAGTGTAAAGGAGGGAATGTTTCCAGTGGCTGTGGAATTCCCTGGGATCAACCTGAGGGGTCAAAACCAAAGCAGGTCCTGGCTGGGTTGGAGGAGCTTGTGCCCTGCTGGGAGGGCAGGACTGCAGGCAGGACCCTGCAGGGTCCCTGCAGCTTCTCCTGCTTCTCCTGCAGCCCATTCCCAGTTGCCATTCCCTGCTTGGGAACATCCACCTGCTCCACCAGCAGCACTTGATCTCCACCAAGCAGGATTTGGGGTTGGGAGGATCCATGAGTGGATCTTCTGAAAGCCCAGCCTTGTGATCAACAGTCCCCCCCGAGCTCTCCGTGCCTGGTTGACCCAGATTTTAGGGACCAGCTGGTCAAATCCTGGAAAATACCCATGGAATTATGGAAATGACACGATCATACACCCACAGAGGACCAGGCAGGTCTTGGGGGGAAAGGGAACATGCTGTGAGACCCCAAGGATTCATTCCCAAACCTTGCTGATGCTGAAGGGGAACTTCCTCCCTGCAAAATCCGAGACCAACAGCTTGAAAAGTGGAATTTTGGGGAACTGAAGCCACTTCCCATTGGAAGGGCTGTTTCAGGGTTAAAAAAAGCTGAATTATCATGGAACTGTTCAGGATGGAAAAGCCCTCTGAGATCATCAAGTCCACCCATCCCCTCAGCATGGCCAAGGCCACCACTAACCATGTCCCCAAATGTCACATCCACATGTTTTTTGAACACTTCAAGGGCTGTTCCCATGCCTGACCTCTCTTCCCATGCAGAATTTTCTCCTAATTTCCAATCTAAACCTCCCCTGGAACAACTTGAGTCCTTTTCCTCTCATCCTGTCCCTTTTTCCCTGGGAGCAGAGTCTGAATTCCCCTCGGCTCCACTCTCCTGTCAGGGAGTTTGGAGAGAGCAACAATATTAATAAAACAGAAATTCAGAACATTTCCTCCATTGGACATTTTGTGGGGGTTTGTTCCAACGCAGCTACACCATCCAAGTTCAATAATGTCCAAACTTATCATTCTAATGAAGGGAAAAATGTTATTTAGATGATCCTAAACATTGTAACACGAGATTTGAAGGATGAGACAACGTGAATGATGAGATAATAAAGTTGATCCAAAGAAATGAAGCACAACAATAACATAGGGAAAAAATGCAGATTTGCTGCCTTCAAACAACAGATTTAGGACAGCACTGAAATGGAACAATTTGACTTCCCACAGAAAATGATGTGCAAATTGGGGTATTTGCACAATGTTTCAATTCTGCAGGAGGAAACTCCACATTTTTAAGCCCAACAGAAATAATCAGGGCCCAGAACTTTGCACAGAGAACGAAGTGACTTGACAACAGCAACACACGGGTCTGGGGCCATCCCTGAGCCACAAAACTCCTTCCCACAAACAGGCCCAGCCCTGAAATCCAGGGCAAAACCACCCACTGAGTGCTGGATGTTGCTCTGAAGTTTAATTGGGAATATCCTGCAGAGCAGAGCCCTGTCCACTGGAATATCCCCAGCCTTGTCCTGCCCCTTCCATCTCTCCCACTGCCAATTTAGCCCTGAATTATCCAAGTCAGTCTGGGAGAGCCTTGGATCGATCCCTGGTGAGGAGCTCCTGGGCCAGGCTCGTGACACTTCTCGACCTTGCTTTTAATCACACAAAGGGCAGAAGTTCTCAAGAAAAAAATGCTCTTTTCTCTGAGATTTCTAGTCCTAATTTTTAGATTCGAGGAATCTGGGCAGTTCAGAGAAGCATCCAGGTGTGTGGGATGAATAAAGCAGAGTTTTAGAAACTTGGGGGCATTATTTAGTGATCCCAAAACCTTCACCAGACCCTCACCAGAGTTCCCTCCTCTGTCTCCTCCTGCTGTGTTTTTATTCTTTGGGATTTCTACTCCTA
>NW_021940628.1:119931-132739 GCF_001715985.3 Manacus vitellinus | reverse complement strand
TTCCCTCCTCTGTCTCCTCCTGCTGTGTTTTTATTCTTTGGGATTTCTACTCCTATTTTTTAGATTCAGGGAATCTGGGCAGTTCAGAGAACCATCCAGGTGTGTGGCTTGAATAAAGCCCAGTTTCAGAAACCTGGGGGAGATTATTTAGTGATCCCAAAACCTTCCCCTGCCTCACAGAAGGATCCTCCTCCTGCTGTGTTTTCCCCTGCAGGTGGACACTGAATAGCAAATCTCAGCCCCGGGGAAATAAAGCAAATAAAATCAAGAGGGTGATGTAAAGATGCAATAACCAGAAAGCCAGCAAATTTAAAAATTACATGTAAAAGGATAGCTCCCCTCGAGACAACATCTCACAGGCAGCATCACCAGTCCCACACAGTCAGAAAGTTTTGTGTTTGCCTTCCAAAAACCCTCAAATGTTCTGCACAATAAAATTCTGGCTCTGAGAAAAGCCAGAAACATTTGCAGCTGATGTTTAGTGTCTGATCCTCTGAAACACGTGGGTTTTTTTCTGTTCTGGGCATGTTGGTCTTGTTTTTTCAAAGGTTTTTTTCTTGTTGTAATCAAAGGTCAAAAGTTGGATTCAATGATCTCGGAGGTCTTTTCCAACCTTAAGGATTCCACGATCAGTAACATGATTTCCCTGCTTTTCCTTTGGCCTCTGTTTAAAAGAGGACTCTGAGCTCTGCTTGGGGATTGGAATCACCCAGAGGGGCTCTCTCAGATCCTCATCCCACATTCCCAGGTTTTTCTTTACAAAGGCTGCAAAGATCCAGGTTGTTTTTCGGGAAAAGCAAGGTCTGGTGGTGCCTCACAGGTGCTGTGGCTGGAAAATGCTCTGGTAGGTGAACAGAGCAGCCAGGACACTTGCAGGGGATAAATCTGCTTTCCCATCAGTTGGTGATGACAGGAATTGCCCAGAAGGAGTGGGGAAAAAAAGCCTGCAGATTCTGACAAGTTGTGACAGCCCAGGAGTTGAGGAAAACGCTGCAAACATGGTGAGAAAGGCAAAGGGGAGGGCTGGGAGCATCTCTGAGAGCTGGGGGGGATCAGATCCCTCTGCTGCCCCTGACACTCTTCCTCTCAGCCCTCTTCTCCCTCTCAACCCTCTTCTCCCTCTCAGCCCTCTTCTTCTTCTCATCCCTCTTCTGCCTCTGATCATTCTTCCTCTGATCCCTCTTCTTCCTCTCCTCCCTCTTCTTCTCATTCCTCTTCTTCTTCTGATCCCTCTTTTTCCTCTCATCCCAGTTCCTCCTTTTATCCCTCTTTTGCCTCTGATTCCTCTTTTTCCTCTGATCTTTCTTCCCCTGATCCCACTTCTTTCTCTCCTCCCTCTTCTGCCTCTGATCTTTCTTCCTCCGATCCCTCTTCTTCCTTTGATCCCTCTTCTTCCTCTCATCCCTCTTTTTCCATTTATTGCTCTTCTTCCTCTGATCCCTCTTTTTCCTTTTATCCCTCTTCTTCCTCTCTTTCCCCTTCTTACTCTCTCCCCTCTTCTTCTCATTCCTCTTCTTCCTCTGGTCCCTATTCTGCCTCTCATTCCTCTTCTTCTTCTGATCCCTCTTCCTCCTCTCATCCCTGTTCTTCCTTTTATCCATCTTTTGCCTCTGATTCCTCTTTTTCCTCTGATCTTTCTTCCCCTGATCTCACTTTCTCTCCTCCCTCTTCTGCCTCTGATCTTTCTTCCTCCAATCCCTCTTCTTGCTCTCATCCCTCTTCTTCCTCTCCTCCCTCTTCTGCCTCTGATCCCTCTTCTTCCTCTCATCCCTCTTTTCCCATTTATCCCTCCTCTTCCTCTCATCCCTCTTTTTCCATTTGTCCCTCTTCTTCCTCTCTTTCCCCTTCTTACTCTTTCCCCTCTTCTTCCTCTCCTCCCTCTTCCTCCCCTCACCCCTCCTGTGTCTCTGATGCCCTTGGACTCTGTCTCTGCTCCGTGAGCCTTCTCTTGATATTCCATTAATTCTCAGACATGTGCTCTGGGATGTCAAAAGTGTTGGGATCTTCCTGAATGAAGTGATAAACACGGAATTAAACACCTGGAGAGCCCATATCCTGTGTTTGGGTGGAGGTTACCACAGCTACAGCCCTTGGAGGCACCTCCAACCCCTAATTTTACCTCAAAAAAAATGAAATAAAACCCCCAATGGAAAGGAAAATAAAGTGTAATAATTCAGGAAATGTGTGTGTGCTCCACGCCACTGACTGGCTGTGCTGGGCACGTGCAGGGAGCTGATCTCAGCTAATTAATTTGGGTGTTTATATTTATTTATTAGTTCTGCAACAAAGGCTGTGGGAGAACAAATCATGTCAGTGCAGCTAATTGGAGACAACACAAGAGACAGAGAAAGCCCTAATTTTAATATTTTCCGCATGAAAAGGAGACCTGATCCTGCTGGTTGGGAATCAGGGAAGGGCTGGGGAGGTCCCCCTGTGAGGAGATGAACCCAGGGCTGAAAAAGAGCAGGTTAGTGAGAGACTCTTCATTTTTTGGGGCTTTATCTTGTGTTTGGGGGGTTATTTTTTTGGTGGAGTAAAGCCGGGGTTGGGGGCAGAACTGAGCTGGAATAAGAGACTGCAGAAAATAAGATCTATGGGGTTTTGTTCTTTTGGAGCAAAGGATATATTGGGGTTTTGTTCCTTTGGAGCAAAGGCTGATGTGAGGCCAGCTGGCCACAAATTTTAGGGCTTTTTAGGAATTGAATCTGAACTTTTGCTGCTCCTCTCAAGACCACCAGGTTAGAAGTGCCTGTTTTCTGGGAAGTCACCTCCTGTCACTGCTCCTGCCTTGCCTCCCTTTCCTTGCAGAATTCCAGGCAGTGTTTGCATCTGCCTGTGACAACCTGGGGATCAGTTCCTGCTGTTCCCTCCGTGTGCAGGCACGGGGTGACACTCCCACTCCCCCCCTCCAGCACTTTTCCAGCCCTGGGAATGTGCTGCCAACACGTTTTGCACCCTCTCCCACATCCCCAGCCTTGCTCTGAAGAAGAGCAGTGCCACCACTTCCCTTTCCCAGTGAGGAATCAGCCTCTGGAGCACCACCAACAAAGTTTGGCAGGTGCTGAGGCACCTCCAGATGCAAACAGATGCCTGGTGTTACATCCAGCATGTCAACCTGCCTGGTTCAGCCCTGGAAATCAGAGCCTAAGGCTGGAATTCTTCTGTCACCTTGTCAGGTGTCACCTCCCAGAGTCACTGGAGGAGCTGAGAGTGCCCAGCTCTGATTTAGAGCTCTGTGTTCACACAGCTGGATCCAAGGGTGAGGAACCCAAAGCTCTGCTGACTCTCCTCGTGCTCAGGGGGTGACCCAGGGAGCTCATCCAACACCCCCCTTCCCAAGTCCTGGGAACCACTGAGCCTTTGAAGAGCTTTGGAGGCATTTTCCTGGCTGGATGCAGCGTCCCAGGAAAATAAGGATGAGAGGAAAGGGCCTCCAGTTGTGTCAGGGGAGGTTTAGCTTGGATATTAGGGACAATTTCTTGGTGGAAGGGGTGCTCAAGCATTGGAAGAGGCTACCCAGGTGGAGCCACCATGCCTGGAGGTGTCCCAAACATGTGTGGATGTGACATTTGGGGACAGGCTTTAGTGACAACCCCAGTGCTGGGTGGGGGGTTGGCCCTGGTGATCTCAGAGGTCTTTTCCAACCTGCATGATTCCACAATTCCATGATCCCCTCTCCTCTCCACTTGCAGCCTCCTGATTCCAGCAGGACCAAGGAGCAGCCCAGCCCTGCTCTGCCCTTTAGCCTTGGTTTGCTCATGGCTGGAGCGCAGCCTCTGCTAATTAACACTAATTGGAATTGCACAGGTACTTTTCTCCCCCTCCATGTCCAGTGAAACCCAGCAGGTTTTATAACTCCCTTCAGCATCCTCAGCCTGAGGAACAGGCCCCTGAGCAAGCACAACATGTCAAGTTGCCTTTTTTCCCCCCTTGCTCACGAGGAATGTTTGGGGAGTTTTGAAGGCTCGCTGAGCCACGATTAAAATTCCCTTTTATTTATTTTTTCAACAAGGAAACACGATTTTGGAGCAAGATGATTTTCCCTCCCCTTTTTGCTGCTTTTCAGACGCTGTTTTGGGGAGCAGAAAAAGCAAGAGAAGCTTTTTTTGTGCTTCTTGTGCCTCTGTGCTGGGGGACATTCGGTCTGTGCCGTGGGTTTGAGCTGCAAGTCCAAGGTGTGGACTCAGGAGGGGCTTTGTCTTCAGAGCCTGCGAAAAAACCACTGTTCAGACTCCTTATTTTTTCTTTCCCTTGAAGAGAAAACCGTCCTTTCCCTGTGAATGTGCAGATGGGACCCAGAAATTCCTTGGAAAAGAGGCCCTGGGGCAGGTGAGATCACCTGGGGAGGGGCCCAAGGCCACCCTGATGTTTTAAGCAGCTCAGAAAACACAAACCCCAAGGAAACACAAACCCCAAGGAAACACAAACCCCAAGGAAACACAAACCCCAAGAGTTTTGGGAGCTTTAAAGGTTTTAACAACTGGTTTATACCATGAGAGAATTTGTTTTACCCACCAGATACAGCAGAGGCTTTCATCTCCTGCAGGGGATTAGCCCGGATGTGGATCAGTGTAACAGAGATCAGAACTTGACCACAAATATCTCATTACCTTGAAAAGTTACCTGTTTTATTTCTGGCCAAAGGATATTTTGCTTGGGTGCTTTCATCTTGAACCCCCCCACACCTCAACTTCTAGAAAAACCAGGCTTTAATGTCATGTGTGAGTTTGTTTTCTTTGAGGAGTGGAAAATGCCACAGGCTGACATATGCACGGCATTGAGTCACCAGGGAAAAAATAAACAGGCTTTCTTGGTTTGATCCATGTGCATCTGTTTCCTGGGAGAAATGGGATATTTATTTGGGCAAGTGTTGCAAGCCACACGCACCTGACTGGGAAATAAATAAAAAAATGATTCAAGTTAACTGTGTAAAGGGATCTGGAGCTGGGCTCTCCATCAGAAACTGTAGTTTTGGGGTAGGACATGCATGAGAACACCGGGGAGATTCTCCAGAATAAGGCTGCCAAGTTAAATGTTGGTCCCATCAGAGATAAACCCTAAAGTAGTTGCTTTTAGTGAGACTGGGATTTCCCTCTGTGCCTGATGGGGCTGATCCACTGATCTCACTGTTGGCTGTGCTTTGGGGAAAACCACAATCCCAGAAGGGACCTTAAAGCTCATTCTGTTCATCCCCCTGCCACGGGCAGGGACACCTCCCACCAGCCCAGGTTGCTCCAAGCCCCCTCCAACCTGGCCTTGGACACTTCCAGGGATCCAGGGGCAGCCACAGCTTCTCTGGGCAACCTGTGCCAGGGCCTCCCCACCCTCCCAGCCAACAATTTGTCCCCAGTCTCCCATCTATCCCTGTCCTCTGGCAGTGGGAGCCATTCCCCCTTATCCTGTCCCTCCATCCCTTGTCTCAAGTCCCTCTCCAGCTCTCCTGGAGCCCTGTTAGGCACTGGAAGGGGCTCCAAGGTCTCCCTGGAGTCTTTTGTTCTCCAGCCTGATGGACCTGGAGTAGCCAAGGATGAAAGAGCCCTTTTGACATCCGACAGATCACAACCCCCAAAGCCCTACAGAAATTCCCAGGCAAATCCAGGACTGATGGGAGGATCCTCCCTCCTGCTCCCAGAGTGACTGAGGTTGGAAAAGCCCTCCAGTGCCACGTCCAGTCCTTCCCTGGACACCTCCAGGGCTGGGGCAGCCACAGCTTCTCTGGGAGGAGGAGCACGACCCCCGTCCCACCCTGGGGCTGAGGCCAGCACGCTTTTCCAGCAGCTTTTCCACCAGCTCCAAGACAAACATTGGAAGAATTAAAGGAGGAAATAAACAGCCACGTTTGAGGAAGGCAGGTGATTCATCACTCCGGGGTTGGCTGAGGGTTGATGTTCATCCTCTGGCCTGTGGTGTCTTTAAATCAAGACGGGCTGTCTCGCTCACGGAGACGTTTGGCTTCAAAGCTCAGCAAAGGCATCGCCCTGTGCCATTGGACAGCAGGAAATCAGACTTGATGCTTGTAATTGTGGCCCTATCCGGCCCTAAAATCTATTGATCTGTGAAAATAATTGCCAGAGTTTACTGATTTTCCTCCATGTTTGATGGTAGGTAAGGAATCCGTCTGTCTCCTGCGGCTCGAGCTGCCCTGCAAGAATTTCCTCTTTGAATTAGACAAAACTAAAATTGCTTCAGCAGAACCACAGAGAATTTTAAAATAGAACTTTGTTTAGTTGTTTGATTTTTTTTTTTAATTTATTTATTTTCCCCCCCCGGCTGTCAGGGCAACTCAGCATCATCCCATGGGTGGGCCTGGGAACGCTGTGTGGAGAAACAGGAGCACTTTCTGACTTATTGAACTTAATTGCAAGCCCTCACCTCACTCTGGTTCAAGTGACGTGGCTGAAAACTGGATTTACACCAAGCTGTGTCCTAATCAAGGCTGAGGAGCAAAAATAGAAAGTTGTTTTGGCTTCACATTCCGAGAAAGCCTCGAGTGTCCAGAACAAAAAAAGAGATATTTTAAATTTTTCCAGGAAATAGTCCAGGCTGATCCAGGCTCTGTGTGTGGAGCTTCACAACCCCCTGGGTGCATTTTCTGGGTGCAAAAACCTTGGCTGGGTCTGTAAATACGAGGGAAGTGGTTTTTTCTCTCCCACCACACTGGAACATACCCCTTTGATTTGGTGGGAGGGGTTTTAGGCGTTTTTTAGGAATTTTTCAGGCGTTTTGGAGGCATTTTTCAGACAAGCCATTCCCCTCTTGCGTGGTTTGTCTTGCTGGTTACTGCTGTGCAAACTCCGACATGATATTAGTTTAATTAGAGCTCAGCTCCTTTTAGATGCCATGCAAATGCCCTGCCAGCCTAAATCCCCCTCCTGAAGTTGGCAGATGCAAATTAAATCCTGTGCACCGAAGTGTAATTTGGCTCTGAACCCTCCTAAAGGCCCTCAGTGATTCAGGAGGGGGGGTGGAGAGGAATTAGTCTTAAGCTGCATTTGTTGCTTTCTCCTCCCTTAATTTGTTTATCTCGATGCTGCTGGAGCAATATTGAATGGAGACAAATTGCCAAGTGACACAAATGACTGAGAGCCAGGGTTTTACTGTTACATTTTGGAGCTGGGAAGGACAGGGGGCCAGTGTACCTGAAATAATGGGAAATAATGGGCCATCTGCCACTTGGTGTTCCCAGTGACCAGGGCCAGGAGGTCCCTCCTGCCCTCACACAAGGCCTGGGGTGATTCCAGGCACTTTGAGAGTCCTGTTTGCCACTAAAAATCCTTGGTTTAGCTTTTCCATCCTTGCCTTTATGGGGGATTTTGGAATCCTTATCCCACTGGAGCTCTCCCTGCTCGTGCACTGAGCTGGTTCCCCCCACAAGCTCCTTCTCTGCCCCCAGAAGGTCTTGATGGAAACCCCATCATTGTACAGCCCTGCAATAATTTTGTTTAGCATTCCAAAAAGTGTCACAGTGAGGATCTGAAGGAGACTGTCCTGGGGGGAAAGGCTCAGAGAATTGGGATTCTTCAGCCTGGAGAAGAGAAGCTTTGGGGTGACCCAGTTGTGGCCTTGCAGTGCCTGAAGGAGCTGCAAGAAAGGTGGAGAGAGACTATTTCCAAGGGCCTGGAATGACAGGAAAAGAGGGAATGGCTCAAACTGCCAAAGGGCAGGGATAGATGGGCTTTTATCACATTCACCTACTGCTCCTATACAGCCAATATACAAAAATCTATATATAAGGGGGTGTGTACAACCAGCTGACAAAAAAGAGGGACAGGGACTTATTTCATGGGCAGATGGTGACAGGACAAAGTGGAATGCTTTTAAACTAAAAAAAAGGAGAGATTGAAATTAGATCTTGGGGAGAAATTGTTCCCTGGGAGGGTGGGGAGGCCCTGGCACAGGGTGCCCCATCCCTGGAAGTGTCCAAGGCCAGGTTGGAGCAACCTGGGCTATGGAAGGTGTCCCTGCCCATGGCAGGGGGTTGGAATGAGATGCTCTTTAACATCCCTTCCAGCCCAAACCCTCCTGTAATTTTTGATTCTGTGATTTTAGCACTGCACAAAGGTTTCCCCACACAGGTACCACTTCCAATGTCCCCTTTTTCTTTTTCCTTGACTGCATTTGCTTGGAAGTTGATGCCTGTGATTCTTCAGGCCAAACACCATCCCGTGAGTCTCCTCTGAGCCAATCAATCCCTTCCCTCCATCCACTGCAATTAAAGCCAGAAGTGCTTTAAACCAGCCCCAGCAGATTAATTACAGCCCATAATCAGCATTTTTCTTCGTTGCTCTTAGATCAGACAGCAATCTAGCCCGAGTAGTTTTGCTTCCCTGAAATGTTTCTGCAGCTTTCATTTCAGAGGCTCCCTTTCCTCCCCTCTTCTTCCCATCTCTGGTGATTCATTCCCAGCCTGAATTCCAAGTGTACCTTCCTCTGAGCAGCAGGAGGACAATCCCCCTGCACAAATCCCTCCTGTCCCACACTCACCAACTGGCTCCCAGCCAGGACCTGCAGGTTGTTTTGGTGTTTTTTTTTTACCACAAGAAGCGATTTTAGAGCCTCCCATGTGCTGTTTTGTGGGAATGAATCAAACCAGGAGGATCTGGAGGTAACAGGCACTTCAATCCCTGCTTTTCAGCAGAACATTCCAACAGCTGAGCAAATAAGTGCCTTTCAATTACAGGCTTGTTGCAGACACTCCCTGCTTATGTTTTACAACAATGATCTTGGATCAAGAGGTTTGCAGCTAAAGGGATAAACATTTAGCCCAGATAAGCAGATTTGTAGAAATTATTGTTATCCTGAGCCAGTTGGATTCATTAGGACCCAGCAGTGGACAGCTCTTGAAATCTGACAGGGATAAATTTATCCCACCAAAGGGAAATCTGCTAAGGGATGAGGCTGAATTATGTTATATTCATAACAGCATTTCCTTCTGGCGTTTGAGATGGCAAAAATAAGCAGGTGAGGGAAAACATTTTCTTCAGGAGTCTCCCTGCCCTCAACAAAGGGAGATTTTTTGGGTCCTCCCAGCAGCAGAAACGGGGTAGGAAGGATTCAGACCCAAAGTGCAGTGGGATCCTGGACATTTAGGTGTGGGCTGGAGGGATGGACAACAAAAAGAGATGCAGAAGTTCAGAGCTGATGCTGATCCTGAAGCACTGGGATGATTTTCAGTGAATTTTGGTAACAGTTGGACCATTTTGCTGCAACCCAGAGACTTCTTTAATCCCAGCAATGGGCTCTGGTATCTTATTTCAAGACTTCTACCTTTAGTATTCTGACCAATTTTATATTTGTTTATATCTCTTTCTCCCTCTGTTTCTCAGTCTCCCTCTCCTCTCTGCCTCAGTCCTGTCCTTCTGTTTCCATAAGTAAATTTTTTTGGATGGAGAAGAATTATTTAGGGACAGGGGTGCCCTGTGCAGGGGGTGCCCAGCTCCTTGGGCACAAAGTCACCTAGAAAAACTTCATCCATCACACTGTTCCCATCTTTTAATCTCTGGATTGGCCAAAGAAGGCCACTGAAATAAAGCACAGACAAGGGTGGGCAGCAAAGCATGCACTTATCCCAGAATTAGAGCCAGGAATATATGGGTGATCCATCACAGTTATGGCATGTTCTCCTTGTGGTTACTTGATATATAATGCCCCCAATCAATAGCTGAAGAGAGGGAAGAGAAGAAAGGGATTTGATTTAATATTTGTCCAGGCTTTGTAGAGGAATAATATTTATTGCAACATAAAAAAACCAAATTTAGCCTCTGGCTTAATAGCCAATTGGTGCCTGTGATAATGCTGGGATCATATTTACTGTGCATCCTAATCCAGTGGCATTATTATCCAGGTACCTGCTCAGCCATGTCAGGCTGGAGAGCAGCACACATTTGCTCCTGACTCGTGAACCACTTGCTCAAGGAAACATTTTCCTTCTTGCATTTAATATTTTGAGCCCCTCAGAGGGTTGCAAACAACCCTGGAGAGCAGCAGGGAGGTCTCAGGGCCTGCTCTGCCTGGCCCTGCATTCCTGGCCCTGGATGCGCCCGAGGGAATTACAGATGGGATGTTTCTGGTGGGTCCAGAAGTGCCAATAACACCTGGATGGGTCTGTTTGCCCTTTGCTGCTGTGCTGGAGACATTATATGATGGAATCACACTGGGTTTTTCTTTCTCTCTTGCCTTCCTGGATCCCTCAGATCCAGCTCCTTCCCCTTCTGGGCCACGGGAACTGCTCCAGCTTCACCCCCAGCTCTCAGATTTTGCCCAACATTGCAAGGGATTATGCTACAGGAAGAGGAGGCAGAGGATCCATTCCCAGTAAAACTCTTCCAAAGGCTGGGCAGAGCCTTGCAGAAGTTTGATATGTTGTGCCTTTTTATTCACAGTCAACTAAGCCCAGCTTAACTTCAGCTCCCAATCCCAGTTCTTGGCCAAAAAAGGGTGGAAAAGGGTAAATATTAGTGAATTCAGACCTAAGTTTCAGGAAATCAGACACAGGATCAGGTGTTTTGATGCTGATTTCAGCAATTTGAGGGTTTAGCCAGACAACTGTCCCCAGAGTCAGGTTTGCTTTAGCTCAGGGCAAGGCTCTGCTCCCAGATTCTCAACAGATCAGCTGACTCTGCAGAATTTGGCCAGAATTTGGCCAGAATTCACATTTCTGAGCTTTCTGATGCTTTTAAGTTCTGGCCAGGTCAAAGGAAAGCAAAAGGTGACATCCCTGAGGGTGTTGGGACACTTGGATTCACAACTTCCAGCACAATTCCCACAGGAACCCGTGGGGAGGGCAGAGATTTCCATCTGCATTTGACAAGAAAATCAACAGCCACCTTCCCCTCAGCCCTCTGTCTTCCATGGACATTCCATACCCTCCTAAAAAGCCTGGAAGTCCTGCTCAGAGAAAGGACTAAGCTCAAGGATGGAGGAAAAGACTCGGATTTATGACACACACTCAGTTCACAGGAGTTTTCCTGCAGGATCCCAATATTTCCTCCCTCCTTGCACAGGACACAAGAGTGCCATGGGAATTTTGCCAAAGGGTTGACCTTTTGAACCAGCACACCTTGGAAAATGGGAATTCCAGCTTAGGAATTACTCCACATCATCCAAATAATTCCTGGGATATCTTCTGGCCTTCAGCCTCGTTGCCCACCGGCCTGGAATTTATGCCATCAAAGTGCAGGGTTCTCACTGAATATCTTTTTTGGACCAAGTTTGTGGCAATCCAGGTAAAAAAATGCAAAAGGCAGGACAAAAGTGTCTCCAACAAAACCCATGACCCACCTGGAATTTCACATTTACTGTCAGGGGCAAGAAACTTTACTTTTCATATTTACTTTCACGGGCAAGGAACAAATATCTCCACGACAGGAAAGCTGCTGAAGACAGTTCAAAAATAAATATGGTCTGTGTCACTGTGGGCCACTGAGAGATCCTTCACAACAACACAAATCAGCTCATTTTTCCTCCCAGCAAATGTCAGATGTTTCAGGAATGGTTTGTTCTGTTGATTATTTCTCTTAAATGAGTCCCATTATAATTAAGAAGCTTGTTATCAGGAGTTAATCCCTCTCTGCAATCTCCCCAGGCTTTGAAAAAGGCCCCAAAAACTGTTGATCTCAATCTTGGCATTGTGTTCAGTCTCCTAAAAATCCAACTCAGGGGAGACAAAGCCCCATCAGCGTTCCTGAGGTCGGAAATGAATGTGTGTTTATTGCAACAATAGCTGTATTTCCAGTCTTTCACGGCTCCAGGAGCAAAACACAGGAATTTCTCCGGCAATAAAACCCCCCAGATGTCTCCCCTGAACGCAGCTCACTGTATTCCTTTCAGTCACCTCCCCACTAATTAATTTTTCTCTTATCACAAAAGCCATTTCGGAGAAAGGCAGCAAAAACAAAAACAAAAACAAAACCAAAAAACAAAACAAACGACCTGCTTTTCCCACCGTGCTGATCCCAGGATCTCAGGCTGGCTCATCCAGAGGCAGATTCCAAAAGGAGAAGTCACTTGAGACCCCTCTGCTGAAGGAGAGGAGCAGCTCCCTCCGTCCTCCTGCACACGCAGAGATAACACGGTGGGTGGGTGTTTTCCCCTCCTCAAACTAACATTTCCCTGTAACAACAAAAGCAGGAGGATAAATAGGAAGAAGGCACACGTGGTGGTTGGGATAACAGGCAATTAAAGGATTAAAAAGCCCAGACATTTCCATGGGAAAAGGGGCATTGAAATCGCTGAGCCATCCATGGCTTTGAAAGGAGGGGATTTATCTCTTCACTCAACCCCAGCGTTCAGGACCCAGACAGACCTTTTAGCGGCTGGAATTGTTTCAGCTGGAGATGTGCTCCTGCCAGGGAAGGTTTTGTTATTCCAGGGAGTGAAAAGGACCTTCCTAAACCTTGTTGTCGTTGCCCTGGGTGGTGGAGCTGCCTGGGGAGGGAGAGGTGGGGAGGGAAGATCATTGCAGGGAGGTGTGTGAGCCCCATCAGCCTGCTCTCCTCTAGACAGAGTCTGATCTGGACATGTTTAGTCCTAACAGAGCCTGACCTGGAGATGTTGATCCCTAATGGGATGGGACCAACCCTCCCGTGTTCTCATTTCACTTGACTGAGCCCTTCTGTGGCTGGAGGGCTTTACCAGGAGAAAGTCATTCCTCAGCACTAAAACTGAGCCCTTTCAAGGGATCCCAGGATCACTGAGGTTGGAAAAGAACTCCAAGACCATCAAGCCCACCCTGTGCCCGATGCCCACCTTGTCCCCCAGCCCAGAGCACTCAGTGCCATGTCCAGGCCTTGCTTGGACACCTCCAGGG
>NW_021940628.1:115476-119749 GCF_001715985.3 Manacus vitellinus | reverse complement strand
GAGTTGCAGAGCCAGAAGGTCCCCCCTGAGCCTCCTTTTCTCCAGGCTGAGCCCCCCCAGCCCCCTCAGAGTTACAAGGTCCTTGCAGAAAGGCCTCCAACAAGATTTATGGGATGCAAAGTCTTCTGCTGAACGACTGTCACTCTTCCTACATCCCTTTTTAAGCACATCTGTTATTTTTCCCATCAGTGGACAGGCACAGACAGATATACTGGGGGAAGAGAAATTCCAACCAGCACCTTGCTGCCTGTCTCTCTTTAAGCAGCAGCTTTTTGAACATTACTCTTCTCCCAGCCACGAAGACAAGAGGACTGATTGCTTTTTCAGAGCGAGCTGAGAGTCCTGGTTGAGTCCTGTCTGATCCCAACCGGCTGGAGAGGAGCTTGGAGAACACCCTCAGCTCCTGGGAGGATGGCACAGGATGGGAATTGGACAACAGCCACAATTCCACACAGGGGTGAGGTCTGAGGGATGCAACACTTTGGCACTGCTCTGTTTTCATCGAGTCAGAGAAGTTTCATCAAGGCAGTGGCTTGATTTTTCTCATTTCTGGACGATGATGTTCACCCTTGATTTACCTTTTGGCCCTTGCATTTGCAGTACTTGAGGATTCTTTTAGAGTTGGGACTAAAGATGGCCAAAAAAAAGAAAAAAAAAGAAAAGGCTTATGCTTAAAGGATTCAAAGACACAAAGCAAATAAACCCCCAAAAATCAGCCAGTGGAGGGGATCAATCAGGGACAATTCCAGCCTGAAAGATGGAACTTTGGGAAAGGAGGAAACTGGAAGGTGTTTTCTGAGCTGAACATCTGGTCAGAGATAAACCCTCCAATATTCATATGACAGTTTTCTCTTTACAGGGGACAAGAATTACCCAGCAATGGGGTTTGCTGCGGGTTCCCACAGCTCCACTGCTGCCTCTTGTCCTGTCAGGGGCTTTAACTGTGATTTTAGGGGGGTTTTTCCCCCATGTTTGAATCCTGTGCCATTGTCATGGATGAAGGAGTTCCAGAAGGATCTAAATGTGTGTCCAGAAGTGCAGCCTCCCAGACCAGGACCGAGTTCCACCAGCTTTTTCCAGCACTAAACCTTCCTCTGCAGCTCAGCCCTGCAAAGGGCACAGCTGAGACCTGGTGGCTCTGACCTGTGCTCCCTCTGCAAACCTTCACAAGCTCATAATTTATTAAACTCATCCCGCAGAAATGCTCAGAATTTAGTTATGCCCTTCAAATCAGGAGTGTCCCTGTGAAATGGGGCCGTGGTGGTTGTACCTTCCCTGATTTCTGTAATAAAGCCCATTTGTCTTGGCTGATTTTTCACATGCAGATGCAGCAGGTCTCTGTTATTCCTCCAGCTGCAAAAAGGAAAATGCCAGGAGGTGAATTTTTTTGGAAATTACTTTTTTTTTTATTGGCATTTTCATTTTTTTTCCTTTTTCTTTTTTCAAGATAAACATCATCTGGTTCCCATTACTCAGTCGGCCACGCAGGAAATGGGAATCAGGTTTTGTTGGTATTATTTTTCTCCCAGGGATTAACAAGGATAATATTTATCCAGGCATCAGGAGATTGGTACAAACCCCTCAGGCTGTGGCAGAGAGGAGGAGAACCATGAGCAGGATCACATCTCAGTGGTGGAAGGGCATGGAAAGGGCATCATTTCGGGTACTGGCACTGGGTTACTCTGAGCCAAATCATCCTGTGCAGCTCCCCAGAAAGGGGACATTACTCCAACAGAGATTCCAGCAGAGTTATCCCTGTGATCAGCTGGTGGGGGCTGAACATTGGGGGCCAAATGTGTTCCAGCAGAGAGAAAAAGGGAGAAACTGCCCTCCAGAGAAAAGACTGGAGTTCTTTTCTCTTAAGTCTCTGCTAGTCCCACCTGGTTTACGTGTTTCTGAGGATGAAAATCAGTGTGGTGGTGCTGGTTGGGGATCCCAGCTCCCACCAGAGGTGCTTTTGTGACGAACAACCACCCCACCTGCACCATCCACTCCTCAGGGGGGGTTTTGGCTCTCAAGCATCTCACTTAAGAGGTCAGGCCAGTTGGCCTCTGTCAACAGCAAGGTGTGGGATCTTCAGCCAGGGTCAGACTATTTGAGGACCTGAGTTGGCCTCTGTAGGGCCTCCTGCTGCTTTCACTGGCTCAGGGGGAATATTGGGATTTATCTCACAATGAGGCAGGAATGGGGGATCCCAGCCTGGAATAATTGTGCAGGTCCTGCCTCTGTCTCCTTTCACTGCAGAGGGATCCTGCACAAAATCAGCCACAGAATCACAGGCTGGTTTGGGTTGGAAGGGAGTTTAAAAATCTGGTTCCACTCCCTGCCATGGGCAGGGACACCTTCCACAAGCCCAGGTTGCTCCAAGCCCYSTCCAACCTGGCCTTGGACACTTCCAGGGATTCCAGGGGCAGCCACAGCTTCTCTGGGCAACCTGTGCCAGGGCCTCCCCACCCTCCCAGCCAAGAATTCCTTCCCAATATCCAATCCAAAGCTATTCCCTTTCAATTTAAAGCCATATTCTTCTTCCTACCATTTATGACCAAGGGGATGCTTCCTCCAAGAGTTCTAACCAAAAGCAGGGAATAAAGGGGATGGGGTGAGTGATCCCAAACAGGGCTCTGATGTGGAGTCCAGGGGTGTGACCCCATCCCTGAATCCCTGTGCTGGGGCTGCTCAGGGTGACAGGATAACTGTGAGTGATATCCAGGTTATAACCACACCCCTCTGGCACCAAACCTCAACCATTTTCCCTTGTTGTGTCCTCCCAGTCCCCCCCCCCAGCCACAGCCTCTCTGATCCATGGGGTCTGTGTCGGGTGGGGAGCAGTGAAGGAGAGAAACCTCGTGGCATTAGAGACAGGAGCTGTGATTGATGCCTGCAACGCCCCCACAAATCACAGAGCTCACTGAAACTCCTGTAATTGAGGGGAGGAATGAGAAGTGAAACATTATGTTCATGTCACTTGTGATGGCTCTTGGAATGAGACAAATATTATGCAATCAGTTCAGACAGCAGGACACAGCAGAGAGGCCACACACTGAGATTAGAAACACTGTGGGCCCAAAACTGTCCATTCCCAGGGCTGGCATGACAGGACTGATCAAAACCAGGCAGCAGCCTCTGCCCCAAGAGACTCCTCAGAGGATACACCAAAGGCAGAGCATCCCTCTCAGATTTAATTGCTTTGAAACATTTTCCATTCTTCCTGAACAAAGATTTTTTTTGTCTGAGCCAACCTCCTTCCAGGTCAACAGGACATCAACTTTGTGACTGACTTTAATGAGGTTTTGTTCATGCTCTGAAAAGTGGAGCCTGCACTGAGGAAAGCCTGAATGCTCCTAATTCCCAATTACTCTCACTGCAGAGGTGGGTCCAGCCCCTGGAGAGGACTGGCTGACCCTGTGCTGAGGGGCTCCCTGGCCAGTTTGGGATGGAAAAACAACTGCCTGGTCCCATCTGTAGTGCCTGGCCACTCGTGTGCCTCCTGGACGAGGTCCTGCAGGGGGACAAATGCTTCAGTTTTAACTCCCAGGAGACCTAAACCCAAGTTTTATTGCCTTTGTCAGCAGCATCTCAGAGCATTTAAGCAGAATATTGTCCCCTCTCCTGCACCAAGAGAAGCCTCACACAGAAATACAGGAGGTGGGTGTGGGATGGGCTCTTCCTCTCCCAGTGCTGTGGGGATGGGAGTGGAGGCACTGAGGTAATATAAAAAGGATATAAAGTTGTTAGGGAGGGTCCAAAGGAGACCTACAAAGATGGAGAAGGATCTGGAGGGGCCATGGGAGGAGCAGCTGAGGGCACTTGGGGTGTTCTTCCCCCAGAGGCTGGTTGGGCACTGCCCAGGCTCCCCAGGGCAGTGGGCACAGCCCCAAGGCTGCCAGAGCTGCAGGAGGGTTTGGACAACAGGATGGGATTGTTGGGGTGTCTGTGCAGGGCCAGGGCTTGGACTGGATGATCCTTGGGGGTCCCTCCCAGCTCGGGATATTCCATGATTCTCTGTTAATGTGGGAAACCTTCTCGTGGATCCCGTGGATCCTCACTGCAGTGACTCAGGTGAGGGGAGATGTTCCTCTCCACATCTTCTGGTGCTCGGCCAAGGAGGGGGATCTGGGCTCTCCCCTGCTCCCTCTGTGCCTCCCTGGGTCTGCTGGGTGCCAGGGGGACCTGGCCCAGCTCTCAGAGGTGGTGCTGCAGGGTGAGGGTGCAAAGCCCTTGCTGGCAGCAGCCAGAGAGCTCCTGGAAGGAGGGTGGAGTAAGAACCGTCTCA
>NW_021940628.1:112459-114545 GCF_001715985.3 Manacus vitellinus | reverse complement strand
CAACCTGTGCCAGGACCTCCCCACCCTCACAGCAAAGGATTCCTTCCCACTATTCTGTCTAACCCTGCAAAGCAATCAAGCTCTAACCCTTCCCCCACTGTGCCTGCACATCCTGGGCCAAGATTTGAATTTTTGGGAAGCCCAGCCAAAGCAAACCCCAAAATGAAGCAGTTTTAGCTCAGAATTGCACCAGAATGGCAGACACAGACAGTGAAGGAGCGTTTGTGTTCCTGCTTTCCTTCCTTTGGCAAACTGGCCTGGAGGAGCCCACGTGGGTCTCTGGTCATGAGCAAAACATGTACCTACAACAACTGATGCCTGGAAACACAACCTGGTGCTCAGGCACAGAGATCAGCCCCTCCAGGGCTCGGGCACAGCCTGGCACAGACACGGGGCTGGCACCCTGAGCCCCTCTGCAGCACAGCTTCTCCCTGTGCCACCCAGACTGCACACACACAGGCAGTCACAGCCACCAAGTAACCCCCAGATTACTCTGAATTTCCAAAAGACTTCAAGTTCACAGCCAGAGCACGCCCAGGAGGAAGAATTTTATATTATTATTCTCATCTACATCCCCATTATCCCATTTGCAGGGGGGTAAGAGCTCCTTCCCACGAGGTGATGGTGGTGTGGGCACCAAGCCTTGCTGCTTCCTAAATCCTCCTTGAATTCTCTCTCCATCTCCAGCAGAACACACAAAGACTGACAATTTCAGGGATAAAAGCCTGACCTCCTAAAAACCAACATCACCCAGTTCAACCCAAGCAGTGAGTCAGCTCCAGTGCTCCTGTATCCACACAAACACGCAGGAGCTCCTCCTCCACAAACTCCATATCCATATTCCAAGTAATTATCTCAATTACTGATCCAACAGGATCATCTCCTTCCCTTGCCAGCTTCCCCACACAATATCTCCACTCCCATATGCTCAGCCCTGATGCAGCTGAACTGATTTTCCTTCAGACCACTGAGCGAATCAGCTCGGAAATCCCCTGGAAATCAAGCAGCAGATCACTTTTCAGCTGGCAAATGTGCAATATTGTGTCTGAAAGAGATCCAGTGCAGCACAGGCAGCATGGGCTGGGCTGTGCAGAGGCTTTAAAGCTCTTGGGTTAGTGATGATTTTGATGAGAATGGGAGGCTTTGAGAGAGAGAAAAATGTGGGGACGGCGTGCTCGAAGATGGTAGATTTACATTCCAAGGTTCCAACAGCAAAGTCTTCAGTGTGACTGCATTAAAACTGTGTTTGTCATAGAATTATAGAATCACAGGAAGGGACCTTAAAGCTCATCTCATTCCAGCCCCTGCTGTGGGGAGGGACACCTTCCACTAGCCCGGGTTGCTCAGAGCTCCATCCAACACTTCCAGGGCTGGGGAATGTAATCCCCGTGCTTCGTGTTATTTTCCCTTTAAAATCATTCTCTTGCCCTCTCGGCTACATGCCGTGAATTATTCCCTACAAGAACTGTGCATCTCTCCTGAACATTCAGCTCGGTGGTTTGGTTTTTCTCTTTTTTTTTAAAGTTTCCCGAAGGTTCGTGAACCTGTCGGAGCGTCTGAGGTGATTTGTGGCTCTGACGTGAGCACAGGTGAGACTCAGCTGCTCCCCTGCTTGACATTCCGGGCTTGTTCCTGCTCAAACCTCGGAGCAAAGCTTATGGAACATAAACCTTCCTAAAGTGCCAATGAATCAGAGGTTTGTAAAAATCTTTGCCGAGGGAAACGGCGATGGATCCCCGCACGGATGAGGTTTCCATCCCGATAGACAGCAGCAGGAATGACTCTGCTGCAGGTTCCCACCTCTGAGGGGTGGAAAAGAGGCAGGTTTGGGTATTCAGGCTGTGGAAAAGTTGGATTAAGAGCAGGGCTTCAGGAACTGTGTGTCCCCCTGCTCTCCTGGCCCTGGGGCACCAGTGGTTGGCACCCACACGGGCTCTGAATTCTGGGCTGCTCCTCCCAAGATCAATCTGATTTATTGAGACCCTACACAGGCCAGTGAGAAAATGAAAGCTGCTCAGGTGGATGAAGTGATATAAAGAACAAAAGGGCAAATTAAAAAGTCCTTTGGAGCAAAAGGATTAAGAGT
>NW_021940628.1:107082-112249 GCF_001715985.3 Manacus vitellinus | reverse complement strand
TCTCCAGCTCTCCTGGAGCCCCTTTGGGCACTGGAAGGGACTCCAAGGTTTCCCTGGAGCCTTCTCTTCTCCAGGCGAACAACAAGGTGAAAGATTTTCCTGTTAAAGTCCAGGCTGGGTTTTTCACTAGGAATTTATGGGAATGGCAGTGCAAAGGTTGGCTTTCTAAGGTGAGAGCAGCAGAAGCAGCTCCCAAACCTTCCGTGTCCTGGGCCTGAAACCTTTGTAGTGTCCTTTTAACTAAGGATGAAGATAATTAAATTTTGCACTGTGGTTACACCTCAGTAAATATTGTCCATAAAAATCAATTGGCATTTACTGTACTTAAGGTACAATAACGATTCTTATAAATCTAAATTATCCCTATAAATCTAAATTAAATGCCTAGGTTTAAATGTATTTAGGACATTTAATTAATAAAGTGTTACCAAATAACCATTACTAATCTGTTTACTTCGAGCCTGATTTCCATTTCCAAAGGATTTATTTCTCAGCAGTGTGTGTGGGAGGGTGAAAGTGTGTGCAAGGGTTTTAAAAAGCTACTGCAGGTACCAGAAATATTGAGAGATTGCCCAGGAAATTCCCTCATCTTTTTCCTCGTGGAGAAATGCTGATGTGCTGCAGCCAGAACTTTTCCAAGTCAAAAGTCCATTTTGACTCGGCTGTAATTTGAAGTGTTGGAAAAGTTGTGAAGTTTGAAACCTTCTTTCTTAATTTAAGAAAGCTCTGCTTTGCTGTTTAAGCTGATTTTCCAATTAAAAATTTAATTTAACTCTCAAAGAGAGGAAACAATTAAGGATGAAAAGGTCAAAATCCAACGGAACTGGTGTAAATAAAAGCTCAGACTGGACATAAACACTTGATGGGTTTGTGGAAACGTGGATTTTCACTTCTTTTTCCCTGGGAATTCTCTTGAAATTGCCTTCTGTTGAGGTCTAAAAGGCAAAGTGGCCCATTTGAGGTCCATCAGGGAGCCTGAGACAGGCAAGGATTGAGGTTCCTCCTCAGAGTCCAGCTGGGCTCAGCTGGTTTAGGCTGGAAAAACCCAGTTTACATAATCTAGAGCTGGGTTCATTCCCTTCACCTTCCCTTATCCAAACATTGTGATGTTTTCTTTTGAAATGGCATTTTATTGCTCACCATCTTTCCAGACAATTGAACAACAGAGACTTCCCAATCTCCCCCAAACGAAGCAAATGTTTCCTTCAGGCTGCAACAATTTCTCCTTCAGTTTTTGTTTTTGTTTTGCTAAAAAGCTGGAAAAACCCCCACAGTTCCCATCAAGACAACCCCCAAATATTTTGCAACAGCCACCAGGCCCAGCCAGCTCTGCTCCAAAGGCCCGGCAGGACATTAACCTGTGGATTATTCTCCCCTCCCACCACAATTAACATCATTAGGCTCAGCTCACACAAAGCCAGAGGGTCAAATTCAGAATAAGTGGAGCGTGGTGCATTTTGTGTTGAACCAAATCCTGGATCTACCCCAGTGATTAATTTAGCTAAAAACATATAATTATAGGCAATAAAAAAGGATTTCTTTTGCTGCTGGAAAGTGGCTGAGAGTGTTTCTGTGTGTTCCAGCAGCACCTGGCAGGCTCCAGGCTCTCCTAACACGGCCCAGACTGGCTTAAATTATTAGTCTTAGACTCAGGTTTGGTGGCCTACAAGGTATAACTGGATATTGTCTGTGTGGGGAGGGATGGAGCTGTTGGTGCCCACCCTGGGGGGTTGGACAGATGAGCCTGAGGCTACACTGAGTTCATCCTTTGCACAGGGAGTAAAGCCAGGCTTAGGTGCTAAATAAGCCAGAGTCAAAGGTTGTGGTCAGACATCTCCTATGAGGAAAGGCTGGAAAGTGTGGGGGGTTCCCCTGGAGAAGAGAAGGCTCCAGGGAGAGCTGAGAGCCCCTGGCAGGGCCTAAAGGGGCTCCAGGAGAGCTGGAGAGGGACTGGGGACAAGGGATGGAGGGACAGGACACAGGGAATGGCTTCCCACTGCCAGAGGGCAGGGATAGATGGGATACTGGGGAGCAATTCTTCCCCAGAAGGCCGAGGAGGGACTGGAATGGAATTCCCAGAGCAGCTGTGGCTGCCCCTGGATCCCTGGAAGTGTCCAAGGCCAGGTTGGACAGGGTTTGGAGCCACCTGGGCTAGTGGGAGGTGTCCCTGCCCAGGGAGTGAGGTGAGCCTTAAGGTCCCTCCCAACCCAACCATCCTGTGCTTCTGTGACTCATTTACAACTGTACCAGAGCATTTTAATCAGTGAATCCCTCACACCAGTTGGCCTCCCACTGTGGGCAGGGGACTCATTCCATGGTGTCCTGCCCCGCAGAGATCCAGTGTCACCCCGGATGCCCCAGGCCATTCCCACCCCCCTCCAGCTCCATCCCAGCCTTCCCCCTGCTCTCTGCAACACACCCCAGGGCGAGCTGGAGTTTCCCTGCAAAACTGAGCCTCAAATGGGGCCAGTGCAGCCCCCCCGGGTCCCACAGCCAGAGCTCTGAGCTGAGGGTGCAGCAGGTCCAGCTCCCCGGGGGCTTTTGAGCCACCGTCACATTCACTGGGGAAGAGCAAAGCAAAGGAAAACACCTTCCAGGAAGATGAGGTGCTTCAGAGCCTGTCTGTCCTTTTCCACTTGATTCAGACTGAGTTTGGCAGATGGAAACAAGCTCAGTCCTAAAGAGGTGGAGAAAGCATTCCTGGGAGGGAGCCCGGCGTCCCTGCCGGAGCAATTGCTCATCTCTCGGAGTGACATTTGACTTCATCTGTCTAACAAGTTTGATGGGCTCTCAGTGTTTTGGGGTTTGTTTTTTGTTTGGTTGGTTGTTTGTTTTTTTCTTTTCTTTTTCCTGATTGGGCTAATTTATTTGTTTTCACGCTAAGTTTTATTGCTTATTGATTTCCCGAGTCAGCCCGAGCCTGGCTCGGTTTTTATCTGCTCCCTGTAATGGAAATGGCTCCCTGGAAGACACACCGTGTCCAGTGGGGTTGCCGGCCAGCCCAGGATCTCCAAACACCGTTAATTACCGTGATTACAACCCTCTGAGGTGACAAATTCACACCTATTGTCCCTCCGGCACCACACCCCTCCCAGTTTGCAGAGACCGGGTGCTCCAGATGCACTGAGGGCACACTCCAAGAAGACCAGGAGCCAGCAGCATCCAAGCTGTCCTTTAGGAAAGTCCAGAGCTTTGGATTCCCTCGGAAACCCTCTCAGGCAGCGTGAGGAAACCCAGGATCCTGCTCGGATTGCTCCAACACGCTTTTTGAAGGATTTCCAACCATTTCACTCTGATTTGAATCAGAAAAAAGGAAAGTAACAACCCATCTAAGCGTGGTGAGAATGAATACAACCTCTCTGAGCTTCATCTTGTGTTTTTCCAGCAAGAGGTGTCCAAGGAGAAATTGCTTTTCATGGCTGTTTCCAGGAATCCTGCTCTGGTTTCCTGGGGACATGCTGGAGTCCACCAGCCTGTCCTTCCCAGCACATGGGATTTGTCTCTCACTGGGACAACATGAGCAAAAGGATAAGAGGAAAGAGCCTCAGGGGAGGTTTAGGTGGGATATTAAGGAAGATTTCTTTACCAACGGGGTGGTCAGGCACTGGAACACGTGGGAAAGTGGTGGGATCACCATCCTGGAGGGATTTCAAAGCTGTTTAAAGGTGGCCCCCGGGGACATGGATTAGGGTGGCTTTGGCAGTGCTGGGGGAATGGTTGAATTCCATGGTCTGGGAGGGCTTTTCCAACCCAAATAATTGTGATTCTGTGACACCTTTGTCACTGTGTGATGGGAAGGGAAGGTTTGGGAAGGGAAGGTTTGAGAAGGGAAGGTTTGAGAAGGTTTGGGAAGGGAAGGTTTGGGAAGGTTTGGGAAGGTTTGGGAAGGTTTGGGAAGGGAAGGTTTGAGAAGGTTTGAGAAGGGAAGGTTTGGGAAGATTTGGGAAGGTTTGGAAAGGGTGAGGTGAGCCCTCATTATGCACTTGGCAGCTCCTGCTCTGCTGGGAGGGCTGGGGGGAAAGGAGAAGGTCCCTCCAGCACGGAGGGGAGGGGAGGGGAGGGATGTTGTGCTCCATCCCACTGCCCCGGTGGCTCAGACATAGACATGTTCCTCAAGAGCATCAGGTGGGACTTCACTGGACATCCCAAGGAGGGCTGGGAACAGACACAGCTCTCCAAGGTGCTCCTGGAAGGAGTGGCATGACAAGAAAGGCCTCTCTGGGAATGGAGACCAGTCCAAACCCTGTCAGGAAGGTGAGGGGTTGGGGGGTAGTTGAGACCCTCCAAACACTCCCCAGTTGGAGCTTTCTGACCTTCCTGCTGCCCTTCCACCTCCAGGCAGCTTCCCCTCCCTGCCCCAGAGGTGTCCAGGTCACCTCCAGGCTGAGTCCCCAGGACCTTGGGGGCTCTGCTCAGCAAGGACTAACACCCTGAGTTCCTGCAGCCCTTCCTGCTTTTATCCCCTTCCAGCACTTAGCAGGGGGAATCACACACCCCAAGGGTGACTGGGATGGTTTGTATTTCCATAAGAACCGAGCTTGATTTTCCCCAGCACCAAGATCCCTTCCCAGCACAGAACAAGGTCCTGAAAACGAGGGGAAAATAATTTACCTCTGCCTTAAAATCCTTCCCACTGTCAGAGGGACTTAAAACTGCAAAAAAACCCCCTTCAGCCTCCCATTCCTCAGCTGCCCACAACGACTGGAATTGTTGATTAGCTGAACATCCAACACTTAAACCCTCCGAGCCTTTATTATTTATTTCTTGGGCAGAGAATTACCACAACGTGTTATTTTTATTTTACAGATCCAGCTTCTGAAACTACTTAAAAAGCTTTCCATCAAAGATGTTCAGTGGTGCTGACAGAACACTGAGGAGGTTTTTGCTGGGGAAAGCCACCATTAATTATCAGACTGTAAGTAGCACTGATAGTGCAAGCATCTGATTTTGATTTAATGTCTAAATAAGCTCACTTACAATGGCAAAGAGCTTCCTGTTTAATTGAAAAGCACTAAGTTTGCTATCTCCCCTTCTTCTTTTCCATTCTGGCCCTGGTCCAGGTGTAGAAATAGAAAGAAACATGAACAGAATGCAAAAAGTCAGTGTGAAAATGCATCAGAGTCACAGGAGGCTGCTGAGCCTTCTGCCAGCACCACTGCTGGGCTGG
>NW_021940628.1:103274-105205 GCF_001715985.3 Manacus vitellinus | reverse complement strand
CCTTGTCCCCAGTCCCTCTCCAGCTCTCCTGGAGCCCCTTCAGGCCCTGCAAGGGGCTTTAAGTTCTCCCTGGAGCCTTCTCTTCTCCAGTCTTTTGGACCTGGAATAGCCAAGGATGGAAGAACCCTTTTGACATCCGACAGATTACAACCCCCAAAGTCCTACAGAGATTCCCAGGCAAATCCAGGGCTGATGGGAGGATCCTCCCTGCTGCTCCCTTCCCTGGGATGTGCTCGCTGTGCCAAGGAGCTGCAGTGCTGCAGGGATGAGGAGCAGAGCAGCTGCTCACAGCACTTGGAAAAGCAGCTTTGGAAGCCTGAGCTGCTGCAGATTCCTGCAATCCTGCTCAGCCATCTCCCTGCCCCTGGGTATTTATTGATCGGGGTGGGGGGCTGTGACCATGGGCCATAACCCCCTTTTTTTTTTTTTCCCCAAGCCATGGGAATCAGGCATCCAGCCCCTCAGCCCTGCATTTCCAGCAGGGACAGGAGTGGAATGAGCAGTGCTGATCCCAAGCAGATGGATGCAGATAAACTGGGATACAGGAGGACCCATTTGCTCCCCCGTGTTCTGAAAACACTGGGAGAAACGAGGTTTTACAAAGCTTCCCTCCCCTTCTTGGAGCTGTTCTTCCACTGCAAGGGCAGGATCTGTCCTTTAGCTCGGGGAGAAAGCAAAGACCTGTTAAAATAGTTGGTTTCCAGACTTTTTGGTAACGCCACATAATTTAAAACAGGAAAGAAAAGATTCTTGTTTTACCTTTTTTTTTTTTTTGGTAAAGAAAAACTTCTTTTTCTTTGGAAAATTGGAGGGGGGGAAAAGTAATTGCAGACCCAAGGGGAAGTTTTACTTCCAGCTCAAGCACTTTTCCAAAGTGATCATGAAAATAATGGTGAGTTCTAAGCGAGGCTGCTGCAAGCTGGGAAATGGGCAAGTTTCATTTTTGAACCCTTTCCAAGGGGACACATCAAACTCTTCCCAAGCACAGCCAGCAGGCACGAGCTGGGATACGTCAGGTAAAGGTTTCAATCGGGTGCTTTGCAGCAGCAGCAGGAAAAGAAGGTTTGGCTCCATCAGAACTCCCTGATTTCTGCCTGAACCACCCTGGCTGTGCCATGGAATGGGATTCTACCTCCACCACGTGTCAGGAGACGCTTCTGAGCTCCTCAGGGGTGAGGAGATCAAACTTGCCTTTTCCAGCCACGCTCCCTGTGGGATGTGGTGGGGGGAATGTTGTGCTCAGCTCCCAAGGGCTGAGAGGGAACCAGGAGCTTTTCTGGGGCCTCTGCCTCCTCCTCAACGTCATGTAAAACACAGTGTCATTATTTTCATTTAATAAAGTGGAACAAACTTAAGATGCTTAAGCCTTGATTAGAGGCTTTGATCTCTGCAGGCACGATTAGTGTCCTTCCGTCAGGGGAAGTCACTCTGAGCAGTGGATCTGCTGATTCTGCATAATCCCCCCATTAATTCCCTGTCAGATATTGTGTTTACTGCAAACACATGACAAGCCTTTTCTTCTGCCTTTTTTTCCCCCCCTCCTGAACTGTCCCTGACCCAGCAGTTTTGTGGGCTTGTCCCAGTCTTGTCGTTCCTCCCCTCACCCTCTTGTGTGGTGACAATCACCCTGGTTGTGACACACAGAGGGCTCAGCTGGACAACATGTGACAGCCCAGGGGCTGAAACAGCTCCTCTGTGGCCTCTTAAAAACCAGGGCTTAATCCCCTTTCTGAGCCAGTCACTTAAGAGTTGGACCTGGTGGGTCCTTCCAGCTCAGAACACTGCGGGGTTCTCTCGTGACTGCAGGGCAAAGGGAGCCCAAGCAGAAAGCCCTGAGGTTCAGGGCTGGGTTGTCCTCCTGACCATGAGGAGAAGCCAGGCTGTGCCTCAGCTTCCCCACCTGCAAAGCAAACCTGCAGCTGCTCTGCAGC
>NW_021940628.1:99587-102285 GCF_001715985.3 Manacus vitellinus | reverse complement strand
CAGCTTCTCTGGGCAACCTGGGCCAGGGCCTCCCCACCCTCTCAGGGAAGGATTCCTTCCCAATATCCCACCTAACCCTGGCAGTGGGAAGCCATTGCCCCTTGTCCTGTCACTCCATGTCCCTCCCCAGCCTTCCTGTCAGGCCTCTTTTCAAACAGCTTTCAAATCAAAACAGCTTCATTTCCACTTCCTAAATAAAAATTCAGTTGGATAAACCAGTCACAGAAAACTGTCCATACAACTCTGACAAAGAAACCGAAACCTAAATGAATTCAGGGATTTATATCTGCAGCAGCCTCGCTGTTGAGAGTGAACATCTGGGTTTATTGTTCCACATCCCATAACAAAAATATATTCCACTATTAATTTCAGAAGAATATTTGAAAGGGCCTGTACCAGAAAGCAAAGCCTGGTGAACGTGGGGCTGATAATCCTTGTGTTTTGCTGACAGTTCCCCCCCCCAAAAAAAACCCAAACAAAAACCAGGGAAAAATTAAAGCAAAAAGGGGTTTAAGAACTTTCTGGCAAATAGAAAAATGAAAAGGCTTCTGCTTTGAGTTCAATGAAAGCCATCAGTGATGCAGTAAATAAGTGAATAGATCCTTCTCACCCATACATAGCTTTGAGAGGGTTGGAAGAATAGGTTGTAAGGAGAGGTTTTAAGAATAGGGTTTAAGGAGAGGTTTTAAGGAATTCCAAAGCCAGGGATTATTTCCCATTTCTGAAGTGATCCCTGTTGTTTGGGAACCCTTGCCACGAAGCACCTCAGCTGAGGGGAGGCAGCTTTCCCTCTCCTCCTGCAGGGCACAGGCAAACCCACCCCCAGTGACCACAGAAATATTTCCACATCCCCAAATCTGCGCTTTTCTCCCTCTAAAAAAATCCCAAAAATTTACTCCCAATTGCTCTGAGCCCACTGGAAGTGCCTTTCCCTTGGTGAGGGGCACCAGACCCCAAATGCCAGGAGAAGTGGAAGAGGGGGCTGTGTGGAATATCGTGGGCACGTCTCTCCAGAGGAGCACTTGGCACTTTGGAATGTCCCTCCCTGATGGATGCACCTTCCAGGGTGTCTTTCACTGCTCTTGGGAGAATAATGAGGGAATTTTGCCATGATTGCCTCACTCCCAGGTGCCCGCTCTGCTCTCCACACTCAGGAGCTAATGGGGAGAAGATTTAATGCTGTGATATCACTTTAATGTGGAGACCATAAATAAAGCTCTTATAACTCCCTAATTATGTCTGCATTGCACCCATTAACCATTCATCTGCATACAGGGCTCTGTGCAGTGACAGCCTGATTCCAAAGGGTTTTCCAGACTAAAATCTTGGTTAGGAAGGGAGGGAAAAGGAGGGAGAGAGAAAGGAAGGGAGGTTTGAAAGTCTGGCTCCAGACCTGTACATCTCCTGGGGGTTGATATAATCCAGGAGCAGTCCTGACACTTAACACTGAATGGTGCCTGGGGGTTTATTATGGGAAATAAAAGGTTCCATCTATTCCCACTGTCTGTGGAATTGCTGGGGAGACTCAGCTTAGCTCCTGGAATGCCAGGGATCAGCTCAGCTGGGTGCATGGGGAGCTCAGCCAGTCTAGCCCAGTCTGCAGGAGAGAGGGAGCTCCAGAACAGCCTCTGCATCTTCACCACACTCAGACAAGCTCAGTCACTTGAGCAAACAGACCCAGCCTGTGTCTGATGGGTTTAACTCCCCAGGAATTCCATGCACCAGCATTCCTGGGCCCTGCTGCCCTGTAGGGTGAGAGAAGAGCGATGACAACGGTGCTAAAAGCTCTTCCCAAGTTTCTCTGTCGTTGGAGCTGAGCACGGGGCTGGTGTTTTGTTTGCCCAAAGGTCTCTGTTTTCACACTGGTTTCATTCAGTGTCAGAGAGAAAACAAACCCCAAAATGCTGCCAGAGGCTGCAGGGGAGTGGGGCTGCAGAGCTGCCTTTGGGATGATGTCATGTGTTAGCACTTGCCAGGCAAAAATACCCTTTCAAAAGGAAAAGTGAGGTAGAAAGGAGCAAGTGAGATGCTGCATTTAAAAATACCAGCATTTTGACTCTGTCTGAACTTTGCTCCAGTTCTCTGCAACGACAAAATTCCAGGGAAATCAGGATAAATCCAGAAAACTTTTCCATGCTCGGGGAACATGTCAGAGCTCCCTTGAACAAGTGCTGGAGGTTTAGAATCACAGAACATCCTGAGCTGGAAGAGACCCACAAGGATCACCAAATCCAACCCCTGGCCCTGCCCAGACACCCCAACAATCCCACCCTGTCCCTGAAGGCATTTGATTTTATTTAAAATTAAGGTTTGAGTACAAACCACGCTCCTGCCAGTAAAGGGGGAACACAACCTTTGGTCTTTTGGGATAATTACACTGCATAATGCAGGGTAGGATGGAAAACTCTCCTTCCAGGTTCCCTTCAGCAGGGAAAAAGCTCCTCTTGCTGCTGAGGGGCTGGTGCTGAGTGTCTGTGACACAACAGCTGTTCCACAACTGCTGCAGGGAATTCCGAGCCTGTGGATGATTGACAAGCACAGGAGCTCGGAATCCGCAGGAGAATTTCCCATTTGTGTTGCACCATCTTCAGAAAGAGATTTAGGCTCTTGCTGATGTGCAAAATGTCCTGTGACTGTGCAGGAGCTGCTGCTGCTCCGTGCAGAGTCACAGAATCCCAGGATGGGTCAGGCTGGAAGG
>NW_021940628.1:98043-99208 GCF_001715985.3 Manacus vitellinus | reverse complement strand
TGCTCCAGCCCTTGGGCATCTTTGTGGCCTCTGCTGGACCCGACACTGCAGCACATTCCTTGCTGTGCCCGTCCCCAGCTGCAGAGAGAGGAAGGGGAACTGTCAGAGGGATGAAGGTGAACCACCAGAGATGAAGGTGAACCACAAGAGATGAAGGTGAACCATCAGAGGGATGAAGGTGAACCATCAGAGGGATGAAGGTGAACCATCAGAGGGATGAAGGTGAACTATCAGAGATGAAGGTGAACCACCAGAGAGGAAGGGGAACTGTCAGAGATGGAGGTGAACCATCAGAGATGGAGGTGAACCACAAGAGAGGAAAGTGAACCACAAGAGATGAAGGTGAACCATCAGAGGGGTGGAGGTGAACCACCAGAGATGAAGGTGAACCATCAGAGGGAAGAAGGTGAACATCAGAGAGGAAGGTGAACCACCAGAGAGGAAGGTGAACCATCAGAGGGATGAAGGTGAACCATCAGAGGGAAGAAGGTGAACCATCAAAAATGAAGGGTTTCTGACCAGTTCTAGTTTTAAGTTGTGTTAAACTCCTCTAAATCAGCATAACCCCACCAGCTCCTCTAAAGAAAAAGAAAGACCAGGCTCAGTGGTGAAATCAGAGATATACTGATGGAGAATACAGCTGCTGCTGTTTGTCATTTTAATTTTAAAACCTCGAGTTTAAAAGGGTAAACAAAGCTAGAGTGAGCAAACCCCCCACTGAAGCTGCAGCAAACACACCCCAAGGGTTGTGATGATTAGTAAACAATTAGGACCAGTGTTCCATCCTAAGCAGCACCACTGAACTGGAGGCAGTTCATTTCCAGCACAGGGAAAAAAGGGAGCTGGAAAAAAAAAAAAAAAAGGGATTGGAAACGTAGAGCCAACAAAATTAAACTAAGAATTAATTTCATCCATTACAGCTGATTGTCGTAAATTAAAACTAGAAGGAAATAATTGGTAGCATGTAGCTTTTAGTGGTTCATACAGATTAGGGGAATTAGAGTTTTTTATGAGGAGCTCTGAACTCGCCTGCTGTGCTCTGGTGTTTGTGCAATTTTCCCTGGAATTGCACTGTGGGATTTGGGAGCAGGAGCGAGGCCTAAATCCTCAGCCCTTCCTCCAATCCAGGTGGCTGAGCTAGGTTGGGATGGGATGGGATGGGATG
>NW_021940628.1:88395-93660 GCF_001715985.3 Manacus vitellinus | reverse complement strand
ATATTTTTTTGGCGTGTCTGCAGCGCTCAGGAAACTCAGAATATTTGGCAGAAACAGGAATAGCCCCCGGAGCTGCCCCCATGCCCAGACAGAGCTCGGTGGCAGCCACTTCCCACCTGCTCCCTTCCCACAGCCAGCACTCCTTAAACCTGCAGAGAGCTTGTTTTAGTCAGAAATGTTGAGTTTTACACCTTATTTTTTGCAGAGGGCGCTCTGGGAGGCTGGGGGGGAGCGCGGCAGTTCGAGGCATCCCGTTGCCACCCGTTCCTGAACCTTTTTAGGAAGCCAAAAATTCCTACTCGCGGTGAAGCCGAGGGAGAGGGAGGAGTGCCACCTACTGAACCATCAACCCTCGGCTGCCTTTGAACGGCTCTGCGCGTTCTAAAATAGAAACTTCCCTTGTTTTGTAGTTGGAAATATAAAGGAAAGGAGGGAAAAAAAAAACCACCCAACAAAACCGGAGCTGGGGAGGTGGGGAGGGAGGGGAGGGGGAGAAGAAGCAACCTAAAAAAAGGAATTTGCTGAATGGCATTTTGTGCCAGCATGGTGTTTATAAATAGCCCCAGTGACACTGCTCTTTGCAAGATGGATTTGGGAATATTTCTGATCAGCAACGAGCTGGAGCCGCAGATGACAATAAACGGGGGAAATGTGGATGAATACAAGGCATCGACCCCCCTTTTGGCGTGGGATCAGCAGCTCCTCTCGAAGCCTCCATCAAAGGGACTCAATTAGCAGGCACGTTTTCTAATTACAGGTTGTAATTTACAGCAAATCTGGGTTTCTAATGAAGCCTCGATTATTGGTGCAGATGGTAAGGACTGGACCCAATATTCTGATATTACAGCAGCACTCTGGGAGTGCCAAGACATCACTGGATGCTCCAGAACCAGCTCCATCTCCTTGTCTGCCCAGACACCTTCATTTTTTCCCCAGTTCCCCAGGAATTTCCCCTTGGCTGTACCTGAGCCAGCCACTGGTGAAAGCAGATGCATAGAATTGTTATTGTGGAATGAAACAGCAGCTAAAACACCTCCCCAGCCAGTCAATCCATCCACTATTAATATTTCCCTGTCACAATCTCGACTTGGATTGCAGAGACAGGGAAAAGGGCTGGTTTTTTTATTTTTCTCTTTCCAGCAGAACCCTCAGGCAGCCGCCCAGGCGTTATTTTTAATTACAGAAAATGTTCCCTCCGAACTTCCCAGGGGGATCAGCGGCAGTTTTTGGGATTAATCACTCCAAATGAAATGAAGGCTGTGCCCGAGGGGTTATTTCCCAGCTGGTGGCCAGGACACAGCTCGGAGGGGAGCAAAGGGCCATTCCCAGGAGAACGTGGCTGGGAAGCAGCAAACATCCCAGTGGCAACTGGGATCATTGAATCCCAGACTGGTTTGGGTTGGGAGGGACCTCAAAGCTCATCTTTCCCCCCCCTGCCATGGGCAGGGACACCTTCCACCAGCCCAGGTGGCTCCAACCTGGCCTTGGACACTTCCAGGGATCCAGGGGCAGCCACAGCTTCTCTGGGCAACCTGGGCCAGGGTCTCCCCACCCTCACAGCCAAGAATTCCTTCCCACTATCCCATCTATCCCTGCCCTCTGGCAGTGGGAAGCCATTCCCTGTGTCCTGTCTCTCCAGTCTCTCTCCATCTTTCTTGTAGCCCTGAAAGGCCACATTTAGGTCACCCCAAAACTTTCTCTTCTCCAGGCTGAAAAGTCACATTTAGAGGACATGAAAACCTCCCTGGAGGGGGATGGATTCCGTTACTTTGCCATATCTGTGTCCCCAGCAAGGCCAGGGCACCTCTGCCCTCTTCCAACCCCCTCTGAGGGACTGTCCCTGCCCTGGAGACCTTCCAGTCTAAACAGACACAACAAAGGTCTGGAGAAAGGAGGAACTGAGGCCTGGGGAGACCCCAGACAGCCCTGGCTGTTGTCCCTTTCCCTTCCCTCCTGCTGCAAAGAAAAGCAAATCTTTCCTTCCAGGGTAGGTTTTTTTTTTCCCCATTCTTTTCCTTTCAGCTGCTGTTGTGGCACTCACAGAGCCTCCCTCCCTTCTTCATGGCTGGATAGCCCTGTGCTATCTTGGATCTCCCTCCTGAATCCCATTAGCTTTTAAACCTCCTAAATCAAACATTCAGCTCCCAGCTCACCCCCCCCAGCAGGGCAGGAGAGCACAGACCCACTTGGGGTCTCCAGCCCAGGAGCTGCCCTTCCTTCACAGGATGGAGCCCCTCGGGTCCCCCGGAGGTTTCCCAAATTCTAGCTGTATTTTTTTCTTTTTGATACTCTCCAGACCTGGGACAGCCCCCCAGAGGCACAGTGAGAGAAGAGCTCCACGTTTCCAGGTGAGTCCAGGAGGTCTGGATTGAGGCAAACCCAGAAAAACCCCTGCAACCCCCTCATTTTAACATCCTTAACCACTCCAAGAGCCTTTCTGCCTTTTGTTACTGCCTTTTAACACCACAGCCTGCAAGCCAGATCCTAAAAAGCACAGAAACCCAGGATAAACTTGAAGAGAATTAAACTTGAAGTGAGAAATACCCGAGCAGATCCTTGGCTGTTGAATCCCATTGTCTCTTCCCGCAGTCCTTGCAGGAACAGACAACTCATCCTAAAGGAACAAGCTGGCTAAGATTGTTTCCTGCCTTGCAAACAGCTCCAAGGGACATTTTTCCCCAGCATCAGCCCTAGTTGGACTAAACTAATACTACTAAAAAAATAATGTCAGAGGAGGATTAATTTGAAATGGAAGCAGCTACTCCAACAAGGTCAGCAGGGCTCTTTCCTATCACAGAACCATCTCTCATCCCCCTCCAAGCCAGGATACATTTCCCAGGTAAGTGGATCAGGCTGTGCTTGTTTCTTTGCACAGTCTATAAAGGGCTTAGGCAGATACTTAACTTGGGGAAGGCTCCAGTTAAGCAGGATGAAGTGCCTGCTGCATAAAAGCCGCAGAAAATAAAGGTCAAGTTAAAAAGAACCTGCAAATGTTGGTGAGTGTCGTGATTTCCAAGCAAATCCCAGGACTTAGGAGAACCTTGGGTCAGCTTTTACAAGCTGGATGACACTTATATGCCTTTGGCAGTCAAGAATTTCCCTTGCCCAAGGAATTTCCCTTGCCCAAGGAGATCCCCCCTGCCTAAGGAATTACCCCTGACCAAGGTATTTCCCTTGCCCAAGGAATTATCCCTGATCAAGGTATTCCCCTTGCCCAAGGAATTATCCCTGACCAAGGAATTTCCCCTGCCCAAGGAATTACCCCTGCCTAAGGAATTATCCCTGACCAAGGAGTTTCCCTTGCCCAAGGAATTATCTCTGATCAAGGAAATATTTCTGATCAAGGTATTTCCCTTGCCCAGGAATTATCCCTGCCCAAGGAATTATCCCTAACCAAGGTGTTTCCCCTGCCCAAGGAATTTCCCCATACCAAGGAGTTTCCCCTGCCCAAGGAGTTTCCCTTGACCCCAAAATTGTTGCCCTTCTCCCCCAACCTGAAGTCCAGGCTCTGCTCAGCCAGGCAGTGCCATGGATTGCACCTCCAGTGCAGCCCAGACTTCTGGCTCTTTGGAAATGAAGCGATTATTGAGCGACCACTAATTGGAAATCCTACAAGCCCTGGGTGGATTAAAGGAGATTAATGGAGAAAGAAGAGATGGGACATTAACTTGCATTAATGCAGCAGCTGACATCTCTAAGTAGCTGCACTGCCCAGCCTTAAACATGGTGCAGCAGCTTTTAGAGAGGATTTTGATTTATTTATTTCTTTTACAGGTAATGATTATTATTTAAAGATAAAAGACTCCAAAGAAAAGTGTCATCAGCACAGGGTAAGAGCAGCCAATTACTGCCCAGCACACTGCAGGCTGTCCTGGTGTGATTGAGATCAGTTTGATTCCTCTCCCCTTGCCAAGGGATTTCAGAGAGTGGAAAGCTCTGGCTCAGGATGGGAACCAAGGTCTGTCTGCATTTCTTTTAGCAATAAAAGCAGAGCTGGTGTGACAAAACATTGGAAACACCCTGGGTAGGGTCCCAGGGATCCCAGATGCCATCCTGCTGTCCTTCAGCTTTCCAGGTGGGATCTGGAGGCCAAACCAGAGCCAGTGACAAAAGAAACTCCATGTGCAACATTGAACTTTAATCCTTATCCTAATTATTTTTTAGGCTAAGGTGGAGTCACTGCTGGGAAATACCTCTTGGAGCAGGATCCAGGATACTCCAAGTGGTAAAATGAGCGTTCAGAACACGAGGAGAAAATGCAGCTTGCAGTGATTTCCAGGTTGGAGAACACAGGGAGGGAGAACAGGAGGAGAGCACAGGGAGGGAGAACAGGAGGAGAACACAGGGAAGGAGGGCAGGAGGAGAACACAGGGAGGGAGGGCAGGAGGAGAACACAGGGAAGGAGAACAGGAGAACACAGGGAGGGAGGGCAGGAGGAGAACACAGGGAAGGAGAACAGGAGGAGAACACAGGGAGGGAGGGAGAACAGGAGGAGAACACAGGGAAGGAGAACAGGAGGAGAACACAGGGAGGGAGGAAGAACAGGAGGAGAACACAGGGAGGGAGAACAGAAGGAGAACACAGGGAGGGCAGGAGAACATAGGCAGGGAGAACAGGAGGAGAACACAGGCAGGGAGAACAGGAGGAGAACACAGGCAGGGAGGGCAGGAGAGGGGCATCTGATGGCTCCTGTCTCTGGGTTTCTTTTCCCACCCAATAAACCCACAATTGACCCAATTCAGGCCCAACATCCCCAGGGAGCTGCTGCTGGGACACAAAGCTGGGATGCTGAGGGTGCACAGGTGAAGGTGCAGCTGCTCCTCCGTCCCCAGCACAGCTCAAATTCCCTCTCCCTGCCCTGCCTGGCTCCCGGATTTGGGAGCAGAGGGCCAACCCCAGCCCTAATTAGTGCCAACTGTTGTGCAGCTTTTCATCTTCCAGGAGCTGGGCTGAGAATATCAACTCATTTTCCTCAGGTTTGTCTCCAGCTGCTGACAGGGCTTGGATTTAAACCTGGGGAATTAGACTTGAAAAGCTCCATATCTCATTAATAATCTGCCCAGTCATTAAGTGCACTCAGCAGAGATTTTACCACCATTTTTTTGCCATTGCAGGAGTGAATTACACGACCTTCCTCCCAGCCTTGGGGTAATAGCACAAGTGCCTTTTCCTGCAGTTAACTGAGGGAACAGCCATGTATCCCATGCCAAGGGCATCATTTAAAAAACAATTATTGGAGACCAAATGAGAACCCTTTTTTTTTTT
>NW_021940628.1:81184-87160 GCF_001715985.3 Manacus vitellinus | reverse complement strand
GCAGAAGACAACAGCTTTATTGTCTTGGTGAGCAGAGCAACACCAATAGAAAAAACAAAAAAAAAGAGTGTTAAGTTGCAGAGCTGAATAAAAATAGCCCCAGATAAGATGGAGGCATTTTCTCTCCTTCCAGCTGTCACCAGGCCAAGCTGATTGTGTTTGAAGAACCATGGCATAATTTGAAGGAAAATAATCCTGTGACCTATTCCAGCCAGGGGAGCTGAAGGGAGCTCAGGGGTCACCAAATAAATGGGAGGCAGAGCTATGGATATAATCATTTAAGAGAGAGTAAGGAATGAACACTGGATTTCAATTATCCTTGGATAATTCAAATTACTTTAAATAGATAGCTGACCTACTAAAAACTGCCTGCTCTCCTGTCTTGCCTTTGCTGTCCAATTCACAGAATGACTGTTTGATCCCCCTCTTCTCTTTTCATGGAACACTAAAACTCTCAGTGGCAGGGAAGGGTTTCTTTTGGAGCTGAACCTGCTGTTCCACATCTCCCCACGTTCCCTTCGGTTGGAATTTGCAGCTTGGGAAGCTCAGGCTGGATTGGTGGCATCTCCCCCAGGACAAGCAGGTTCATTTACAGCCTGGGCTGAAGGGAACAGCTGCTCTTGCTCCAGGGTAACTCAGATATCCCCATTTTCCAGCTCTTTTGAAATGAACCATCTCAAAGGGGGAGGAGGAGGAGGTTTAATTGCCTGAGTGATGATCCCTGGGATGCAGCCTGGAGTCCACACCTACTGTGTTACACCCCCTTCCTGGGGTTCAGTGGGATTGGGGGGTTATTGCCATCATTTGGGTGATGGGAAGATCCAGGAGTTCTGCTCCTGGACTCGAATCCTGCAGTGCAAGGCAGGAGATCAATGTCCAACCCAAAGATCCCGTGGAATCTGAGGGGCAGAGGGGGGTTTAATGCACTCAGCCTGCTTGAAAGTTAAACTTCTCCTCAGGAGACTCAGTTTTATCTCTGGTGTGGGCAAAGAGGTGATTTCCCAGGACTGATCCTGCCTAAATCCAACACCTCCCTCAGGACCACGGAGGCACCAGACAGGAGGGGTCACAGGAGGTGAGGGACAGCTCAAGGTCCTGGAGATAAATTTCCCTCTCCTTTCCCAGCCCAAGGAATGTCCCTATCAGTATTCCAACACCAATAAGTTTTCCTGATCTACACAGACCACGTCTCCACAAAAAAAGTGGGCAAAATGATGGAGAAAGAAAAAAATCCATGGCTAGAATGGAGCCAAAAATACAGGGGGCTGGATTTATTCCATGTAATATTTGAGATTAAGTTTGGAGCATCTGATGTTCCCTTTGTAGCCAGTGGACACAGACATATTCCAGAGGGTGACTCAGATCAGGTTGATCATGTCTGTAAAGGGACCCCCAGGACCCCTGTGGTGGTTTGTTCCTCTGCAGACATTGCCACTGCTGACACCTCAGGGCAGCTGAAGTGAATCCAGCTGCTAAACCACACATTTATGCTCTAAATTCTTGCCTGAATTCTCAGAGCAGTTTAATTCTTGAATTCTCAGTCAGGTTCCCCAGATGTCTCACTGAGGCTGTTGGGTACACACAAAATCAGAGCAGCACCCAACCACCCCAAGATCTTCCCCAGAGCCACAAAACATGGCATTCCTTCTGCCCATGGGATTCCCAAATCCCTGGTTTTCCCTCCCTGTGTATCATCAGTGAGCTCAAACACAGAGCTACAAACAGGAGACTGCCCAAAACCACCAGCACTGACACCAAATCTCCTTTGGGAGTGTGTCCCCACGTGGGTCCCTCTAAGTTGGGTGTCACCCTGGTGGTCCAGGAAGGGTTGGTGGGGCTGGAACCTGCATCCTGAAATATTCCAGCCCCTTTGCACCATGATTCCTGGGCACACAGGGAGCCCACACCTGTGCTGGAGCTGGAGCATCCCAGCACATTGTCAAGTGGAACATTTAGGAAGGAGAAGATGGGATGCACCTGGTGATGACTCTTCCAGCTCCACCTGCTGCTCCAGTAAATGTCCCAACAATCTGCTGTGGGATGATTGATTCCAGCAGTTTCCAGAGTCCAGGGAGATGGATGGAGACAGGATGGGACTTGGTTCATCACTCCTGATTGCCAAGCAAACAAGGAGTGGGAAAACGTCCTCAATATTCATTCTGGCTACTAAAATTACAGATTTGATTTGCTGAGGGAAGGGGAGGTGGAGAGAGAGGAAGAGCCAGATTTAAGGAAATACTGAGGCTGGAATATTGTTATAGCCTGTTGTCAATGCTGAAAGTGTGGCACTAAAGCTCCCAGGCAAGCCAGAGCTAGTTCTGTACCAGACACCCCAGTTTGCAGCAAGAGCATAAAAAAAAAGGCTTCTCCAAGGGAAATAAATTCTTTCATAAATCCCCAAAAGCTCCCAGAACTTGCTGCTTATATTAAGATGTAGCTTAATATAATGCATTGTTCCAAATCTCAGTGCTTGCCTGTCTAATGAGCCATCTGACAATTAGAGACGTGAAGTTGCTCCAATGCCAGAGTTTCCTTCAGCCTTGACCCTGGTTATCCCATTTAACCAGATTTTGAGGGAGAGAGGCCTTGAATCAAAGAGCTGCTCTGTGACTGTGGTGTGTCTTTACCACACAGCCCAAATTAGGGCTTGCTCTGGGTTTTAAGCCAGACCAGACTAACAGGGCTCATGTGGAGCCACAGACCAGACACGTGTTGTTGCATTAAATAAACTCACTAAAAGGAACATTACAGCAGATTTCCTTGAGTTACCAACAAAGGTCTGAACCTTTTTGCCCATCAGTGCTTTTGCTGGAACAAAACTCAGAGTTGCCCTTCCCAGTGAAACAAGGAAAAGGTTTTACATGTGAGGGGAAGGAGTCATTGTACCGGAGCTCGTTTTCTTCAGAAATTAAATGGGATTATTAAAAGCTGTCAAAAAAAACCCCCTGGCTGCTCCTTTTGCAGCAGAGCAGCTCTGCACTTTCTGGAAGGATTTGATTCCACCCAAACCAGCCCCTGGGTTCAAACCCACCCAAGTCAGCACCAGACCCAAAGCACAAACACGACTTCACGTCGAAAGCAAGTCGGGCTTTAATTAACCAGCTCTAATTATGCTGCCAATTGTTCCAAAAGTGCATGTAATAATTTCAAAACCAGGCCACAAGTCTGCACTCTCAGTTGCAGAGTTTGTGAGCATCTGGTGCCTTTTGAAAGATGATGAACAGCACCATTTTCTTCTGCTCATCTCTTGATTAACTGGGGGGCCTCCCAGGCTTGTACTGGTTCATATTAATAGTGGAGTCTTGTGTTAATTGACTAAGAAAAAGAGGGATGAAATTCCACTTGGAAGAGAAAACGATGCTCAATGCTTCTGCTGGGATATCTTCTACATGGCTGCAGCCATTAAGTTACATATAATTTTATTTAGCAACCCATCCTAGGAAACATTAAATCCACTGACTCTGCACGAATCATCGGAAAACATCCCTGTTTTTTTTTTTTCATGGGCTCTGCAGTATCCATTCTGGTCCAAGTCCAGGTAATTCAGGGGTAATTTTCTTTCCTCTCTGCGCCTCACAAGTAGCAGTTCATGGACTTTCCCTGCATTCCTGTTCCAAGATTAAATTCACGTGAACAGCAGAGGAGGTTTGAGGTGTTTTTGACCTCCTGGCACAAGGATGCAGTGGAATAACAAATGAAAAGCAGCAGGAAAAGGGAAACAGGAGAGGTTTAACTGAAGTAAGATTGTAGGTACCCGAGCTCTGCTCACTGGCTTCTCATTGCCCTCTTAGACCACCCAAACCTGCACATCCATCCTCCCTCAGATTTTTCCTTTACTAGAATGACTGATCAGGGATAGAACCTCTCATTTGCAGAGGGGGCAACCAGCAAATGAAGAAAAAAAATTAATAATTTAAAAAGAAATTATTAAGAAAATAATAATAATTATTACTATTAATATTATGTACTAATTTAATAAGAAAAAATGTGCTTGTGCCCACAAATCAGTCCCCCCTGTTCCCAACCCATCCTGGGAGAAGCAGAGCCAGCAGCACCCAGGGGAGCAGCTCCTGTGGCCACAACCCTCAGGGACCTGCTCCCAGCTCAGCTGTGGGGTGGCTTTGGGGAGATGCTCAGATCATTGACTCACCTATGGTCACAGCAAAACCCTCTAGAAACTGTCCCCACCCTCTTTTGGGTGACCCCACAAACCACCTCTGCCACTGGGACAACCCCTTTGCACCCCTGGGCAGCCCATCCCTGACAGGTCTTCAGTTTGGTCCCTGATTTTGCCACTCCCAGTAATTCCCATTTTCATTTCTCAGCCTTCTTTGATGACTTTTTCTGCACCCTCAGACTCCAACACCCCCTGGGCATCTCCAGAGCCTCCCTCCAGGTCCCACCTCCACCCTCCAGCCCTCCTTCCCCGAGGTCCTGCAGCTGATTCTCCCATTCCCTGCAATTCCCATTTTCATTTCTCGGCCTTTTTTGGGGATTTTTCTGTACAGGTTGTCCTCATCCTCAGACTCCAACACCCCCTGGGCATCTCCAGAACCTCCCTTCAGGGCATCTCCCCCTTGGGAGAAGGTGCAGGATCTGCCCTGACACTTTTTCCCATGTTTTTCCAGAGAAGGACAAAAGGAATCCCACTGGAGGGATTTTGTGGATTTTACTGTTTGTTGTTTTTTTTTTTCCTTTTTGAATGACCTTTGGGAAGTGAACTATTTGCTTCATGTTTTTACAGAGCAACTAAAATGGAAGGAAACAGGAGCCTTTCACAGCTCACTGACCTCAGGAAAGGGTTCCTGCCGGAGCTGTCAGGAAACACTTCCTTCCCATTCGGCTTCTTTTAAAGAGGATATTTAGCAGCTTTTTTACATTTCAAGTGGAGCTGTCTCAGAGCTGCCTGTTTCTTTGTTTCCAGACTGCATAGGTCTGCTCTCTCTCCGTAAATAAATTCACCTTTCAGGCTCTTCTTCAGAGGATTTAAGCCCAAACCAGCCAGTAAAGGGCAATGCTCTGAGGGTCTGCAGCATTCCCAGCTCCTGGAGAAAAACATTTTGTCCTGAAGCTCTGCAGCCCTGTCCTCAACTCCATCCTGGATCCCACTCTCCAGGTGACCACATTCCAGCCTCCTTTGGATAAACACACATTATCCAACCCACACACATTCACAGTCACACCTCTTTTTCAAGCTCTGCCAATGACACGAGGCTCACCTGATAAACCTCCCCTTTGCAAGCAGGAAATGGAGGGAAATCTGTCCTTTTAGAAAGAAAAATTACATCATCTTGTGCTTTTATAGAAGAGATTTTAGGTACAAGCTTCTTTTCCCTGGGAATGCTCTCAAGGCTTTCCCAGAGGTGTTTTTTTGAGGCCCACCAGCCAGAATAGATGTTGACTGATCTTTAGGGTCTCTGCTGAGCTTGAGGTGCAGAAGAAAGTCTCATCATCCCAACAACTCAGTATTGCAAAGTTACCAACATCCCCCTCTCTCCCAAATCTCTACTATATGTTGAATTCCCAGGAAAAAGAACATCCTTACCCTGCAGACAGAAAATCACTGCTCTATTGCAAGCTGGTAAAAGCCAAACTAAAGACAAATCACTGCTCGTTTAACCCTCATATTCATAAAAAGTGGTGAAGAGAGAAGAGGCTTTCAACCTTAAACATGAGATTTAAGAGGTGAGTTTTGCCCTCTTGCAGCTCTGTGAAATATTCCCAGCTAAATCAGCAAACCTTGCAAGAAGCAGCTTTTGCATCTCTGATTGGATTTGGTACAAAAAGCACCGGGAGGTTTCTTGGATTTGCTCTGGCTGAAGGAGGATTCTTTCCAAGCCAGCTCTCCCAAGCCTGGCTTAAATTCCCTCCTCATCCGAGGCTGCTGAGCTGAGCCTTTTATATCCCCTGGGAATTCTGCTGCTCTGGCTTTGAACTGAACACAGAATCAGGAATGGGTTGGGTTGGAAGGGACTT
>NW_021940628.1:73353-80446 GCF_001715985.3 Manacus vitellinus | reverse complement strand
AAGCCCCTCTCAACACACAGCCCCACATCGCGGTGCTTCAGCTCCTTTGAGGAGCTGCAATTCCCACTGGAATTCCCACAAGCTTCAAGGCTTTTCCTCAAGTCCACCTGCTCTTCCCCCTCACCCCCACCCTGAGCTGGAAACACCCCTCCACCCAAAAAAAGCAGGAAAACCTCCCTGCCCTGGCAGAAGTTGTACCAGAGCTCTCCAGGTACAGCTGCTCCTCTCTTGACTCTTCCCTGCTTCCCTTTGCTTTCGCTGGGATCAACAAAATATGTCAAGTCCACTGACAACAATCTAATCTCCTTCCTGGCTGCAGCCACTCAAGCACTTCTCTCTCTCTCTCTCTCTTGCAGAAGGATGTTTCTTCCCAGAAAAAGCAATTTTATTCCAGCTGCCGTATCAAACTCTGATATTAGCGCTGAGCTCCTCGGGAACTTTCTCAGCTCAAACATTCCTGTTCTGGCAGATTCCTTATCAGAGGAGTAGGAGAATGTGATGCCTCGATGGCTGTGCCTCGGCTGGTGTGAATAAAGAAGAGAAAACAAGATAGAGGCACAAATAAACCCACCCTGGAGCAAATATCCTGTGGGTTTGGTGCAAGGGACACGTAGGGAAGGGGGGAATTTTCCTCCGTAGTCTCTGTCCTGGGCTCGTTGGCTGAGGGGGGGAAGGACAAGGAGAGGAAGGAAAAAGCATGAGGAGGAAGAAGAGGGAGGAACAAGAAAGGAAGAAGGAACAAGGAGAGAGAGGGAGGGAGGGAGCAGGGAAGGAGGTTTGGGAAGGTTTGGGAAGGGAAGGTTTGGGAAGGGAAGAGAAGTTTTGGGAAGTTTTGGGAAGGGAAGGTTTGGGAAGGGAAGGGAAGGGAAGGGAAGGTTTGGGAAGGGAAGGGAAGGTTTGGGAAGGGAAGGTTTGGGAAGGAAAGGGAAGAGAAGGGAATGATCTCATTGTCCAGCTTTTCTCCCTTTCCTTTTTTCCCCTTGGGACAGTGACCTGTTTTCCAGCCAGCTCGGTGCTGCTTTAGGGAGAATAAGAAGATGGGACACAGGGAATGTGGCACCAATGGCACAGGGCCAGGAGAGCGAGCAAAATGCAGAAATGGTTTGGAAACCTGAGGGGAGGGAAGGCAGGGCCAGGAATTCCTGCCTGTTAAACCCAATCAATGTGCTGTTGGTATCAATCACTGCCCAGCTCTGGGCTCTGACTGATGATTCCACCCTGTCTGCAGCCAAGATAAATGGGAATGAGCAGGGAAAGGCTTGGCCAGGGCACAGGAGGCACAGGAAGGCTCCTCCAGGCTGGGAGGGACTCGAGCCCGGCTGCTCCCGGGTGGCTCATGAGACGTATTGATGAGACACTTTCCTAATTAATTTCCTTTAAAAATAATACAGATGAGTGCTGGAAAGAGACTATTTGTCAAAATAGGGCCCCTTTTGCGGGAAGAGCCCCCACTGCAGGGAAAAATCCAAGCTGAGCATTTCCTGAGGGCCGGGAAGGTCTTGGATTGATCCAGGTTCCTCAGTATCCCTGTCCTGGCACCCGCCTCGGGATCCATCGTGGGCCAGGCTGAAAACCTCTCCTTTGCACAAGAACTCGCTCAGAAACAGCCCAGAGCACGTCCCAGAACAAGGCACTGCCTCTGACTCCTCAGGAATGTGTCAATTGGTGTAGGAAAATGCATTTTCATCAGAGCCTGTCTGAACCTGAAGCTATAGGGCAAGGGAGCTTGCATCTGCTGGTGCAAACCAAGAAAAAAATTCTCCTTCCTTCCCTCCTTGATGCACACTCTGATTTATCTGAGTTTACTGCGACAGGAGGAATTCCCCCAGAGGTGCCTCCACATCAGACAGATCAGAACCTGAAGGAAAAGACAGTTTTCTTGCTTTAAGCCTGTCGTGGGCCCCTGGTTCAAAACCTCTTTCTTGCAGGCTAAATAAATTCCCAACCCTTGTGCCCTGGGGACTCCAATCCCAGCACTGCCTGATGTGACAGCCCACATCTCAGAATCACAGTCACAGCCCTGTCCTGGCTCAGGTTCCCAGCAAATCCTGCCTCCAGGATTTAGGTCCTTGCTTAGCACAAGCAGGGGCTGATTTCTCTGCTTCAGATTTAAAGCCCTCAGTGATTTCTTGAAGGTGAATTTCTGACCTTCTCTGTCCAAGGGAAAATACTGAACCGTTTTCTCCTGGAGACAAACAGCTGGGATGGGATGGAATGGGATGGAGGAGCCTGTTAAACAGGGCTTGGGGGGAGCTGAGGTGTGTTTTGAAAGGTGTGAAATTACACTTTGTGTCCCCCTTGTCAGTGTAAAATCTCCTTGTGGCTCTAACTCAGCCACTTGAGGCCATAATTCCGCCCCCAGGGCTGACACATCTTGGAAAACCATCAGGGTTGAATATCCAGGGACAGACAAGAAGGATGTCTGGGGGATGTCTCACCATGAGACTGATGGAGCCTGGATGAGAATTTAGATTCCACCACCACGTCATGTCTGGAGTTCAAATCAATGGCTCGGGAGGAAGGAGAAATCCTGAGGTCTGCAGTGACCAAAGCAATGGAAGATAATTCCTCCTAATCACTTCAGAACCAGCAGCTCTGATTGCAGGAGCATCTCCACCCAAACAAACTGCCTGCCCTGCTGGGGAGGGATGGATGGAAGGCCTGGGAGAAGGGAAACACCATCCCACAGCTCCCTCAGGTGAAGGGACCCACGATTTGCTAAATAAGTGAGAGGTCACAGCATTTGCATGGACAGCAGGGAATGTCCTGCTGGGACAGAGCCACAGGAAATCCCAGAAAGAAAAAAAAAACAAGAATCCCACGAGAAAAACTTGCTCCTGTTTCGGTGAGGGAACACCCCTGCCAACAACAGTCCCACATCCAACCCCCCATTCCACCACCCTGGGAGCAAAAATCCTTTGGGATTTCTCTCTGTCCCACCAGCCACCAGCTCTCCCACTGGTTTAAGGATTAAACCCTGTGATTTTAGTCCATTATCCTGCCAAAACACACTCCCAGACCTTCCCAAACCCGTGGCTCCCACACGAGCGTGGCTGCCGTTTATTTAACAATTCTCCCTCAGAGGAAAATTGCCCGTTCCTCCCCACAACAAACCTGTAATTTTTTTTTTTTCCAAGCTGAGGCCACAGAGTTCAGGTGTTTTTGATTCCAGAGCAAGGACCAAATTGTTTGCTCTGTGGAGGAGAAGCAGAGCATGGCAGGAGATGCTCTGATGACAGCCTGGCCCTCCTGCAACAGAGGTTAGAGCTTGTTTTTAATCAATGTTTGCCTTCTTTTCTTTCCTTGTTTCATTTGTAGCTGCTCAAGGCAAAAGCTGAAGTCGATTTACTGGACACACAGATTAGGTGGTGGCTGGAGCTGAGCAGGGATGGGGATGGAAGAGGATCCCCAAGATCAGCACCTCACACTGGGCCAGTGGGGCCACCCAGAGCTGGGTCTGGGTCTCCCCATCTGGTGTTTGAAGGGCACAGAGGTTTGGGGGCATTAAAAACCTGTGACTGGACCAAAGCTCTTCCCCCAAATAATGAGTATTCTGGGGTGCTCCCCGAGCCCCAGACACACTGGGTGAAAATTAGGGATGCACAGAGGGATGGACGAGGCAGGAGGCCCTTGGAACAGACTGTGTCCTGTTCTATCCCAAGTCCATTTCTATCCCAAGGGAAGGGGAGCTAGTGGATCTGTGGAGCAGGAGAGCAGGCAGTCAGCACTCCCAGCACTCCCAGCCCTCCTGCTGGGGGAGAACTGGCCCTGCAGGATTCTACAAAACACTTGCTTGTACCAGCCCAGGTGGGAGCAGAGGAAGGCATTTCAGAGCTGTGTGTGCTAAGAACAGCAGCAGCTTCCTTTGCCTTTTCCCATTTCTCTCCCATTTCTCCCCCATTTCTCCAGGATCCTGCCAAGCCCCTCCTGTGGCACTGCCCTCCCCTCGCCAGCAGCCCCTGCAGAGCTGCAGCTGAGCTCTGCAGCAGCAGCCCTGCTCCCCACACTGCAGCCAAACACCCACCAGATACACCCAGTTCCCTATTTTTCTTTTTTTTTTCTTTCTTTTTTTTTTTTTTAACATTTACCTGCATTCCCCCCCCCATCCAAAAAGCAAATCCCCTCCCACCTGCTCTGCCCAGAACCCACCCGGCCGAGCCACGGCTGCTGCAAAGCCTTCGGATTCTGGCAGCTAAAATATCTCAGCTTATGGGAATTGCCTCTCTTTCCCTCTCTCCCAACACATCCCTCTTTTATTTTAGGCAAGCCCAGAGTTCTGGAGCCAGGAGACACAGGCAGCAGAGTGAGGGGAACGGAGCCCTGGGACGGATTCGGATCAGACGCTTCAGCATCTCACCCCTGGCAGAGCATCGAGGGCTTGGGAGGAGGAGGAGGAGGAGGAGGAGAAAGCAGCACCTCAGCTGAATTCACAGTTCTCCAGCTTTATCTGCAGCCTTCTGCTTTTCCCTGCCTTGCTGAAGGAACTGGGCACAGCTCATGTCCAAGCACCCACCTCCGAGCCCAGCTCCAGTCCCGCTCTCAGGGCCGGTGTCTTCAGGGCTGGAAGAGATGGGAATCTCTTCTATCCTGGGAATGGGAGATGTTGCAGTGCCATCTTCAGACAGGAGGGCAGCAGCCACAGTTGGGATGTGCCTGAGTACAAATAGGAGGAGGAAAAGAAACAACTCCCCCCCCCAGGCTCACCCCGATCCAGGTGGGATCACAAAACCTGACCCTTGGGAAATGTTTGCAGCTGGAGTGGCTGGGATTGAACAGCCCAACTCGACAAAGACCAACTGATCAACCTCCACACAGTCCTGGGAAGACTCAGAGTCTTCAATCTCTGCTAAGGCTTGGAGATTATGGGATTCAGCTGCATTAAACAGCTAAAGGGTTTTATGGAAAGCAAATCCAGATCCTCTCTCTCTCCTGTGATTGCGTTTGCTGAGGTGGGATATTGTAATGTGAGTTTAACACCTTCCTCCTCTCCCTCCCTCCCTGAGAGCTGAATAATGTTATTTTATCCTAATGGCACATTCTCCAGGAGGAAATAAAAGGGGCCAGAGAACTCTGTCCTCTTTTCCAAGATCCTGCAGCGCTGCACAGGCTCTGCCCACACCATCCACCACCCACAGAACAGCCTCTGCTGCCCCCTGATCCCAGATCCAGGGATTTCTGGGGGTCATCAGTGATGCCAGGGAGCAACTAGGCATTCAGGGGTTCCTTGGGGCAGTCCTGGGATCTGCAGCCTGTTGAAATCAGAACCACAACCAACACGAGCAGCGAATGAACCCCACGGGCAAACAGGGGCTGCAGCTCCTCGGGTCATCAGTCAGGTGGGGCTTGGTGCTCAGACAGCTTCAGACACCGACCCTCTGAAAAGCAGGACCTTTAAGAAACCTTTTTTCTAATACCACTGGCTATTTGGGCCGATTTTTAGTAAGTTTAGCAATTTTGGCCTGCTCACCCACATCACAGCAGCTCAGGCTGCACAGAAGAGATTCAGGGAGGAAAAAAGCCAATGTTCCTCAGGGTTTCAGCAGGATGAAATCACTCCACGGCCTTTTTACAAAAGGCATGTAGGGACAGGACTAGGGGGAATGGGTTAAATTGGATATTGGGAAGGAATTCTTCCCTGGGAGGGAGGGGAGACCCTGGTACAGGTTGGGCAGAGAAGCTGTGGCTGCCCCTGGATCCCTGGAAGTGTCCAAGGCCAGGGTGGAGCAACCTGGGCTTGTGGAAGGTGTCTCTGCTCAGAGCAGGGTTTGGAATCATGGTCTTTGAGGTCCCTTCCAACCCAAACCACTCTGATGCCGAAATCTATCCCACGTCTTCCCCTGAGGAACTTTTCCCTCACAGCCTCCAGTCAAACCCACATGTCACAAAACCCAGCTGGACATGGTGGGTTTGGTGGGAGAAGGAAGGGATTTCTGCAATTGCTACAAAAAGCAGAGCCATTTTTCAGGAGACAAGTCCCAAAAGCTGGATCCTCCTGGAAAGGTACTTGCCTTGCCTGATTTGCTGGATTTTAAAATTCAGTTTTTAAGACCCAGCCAGTTAATTGAGAGAAATAAGGATGGCTTGAGGACAATTCTTCTGACCTGCTGTTAACACTTGTCTTAACATGAGAGGAACAGCTCTCTGGAGGGGTCTGCCCAGCCTGGCATGACCAGGTCAAGCTCTGAAGCCCAACTTGTCCCCAAATGTGCTCTGAAGGAGGAGGATGGGAGCCTGCCAGCCAAGCACAGGGCACTGCTCTGCCCCTGGTGTGCAGAGTTGGCTGCCAGAACCACCCCAAGACCTTCAGAAACCCTTTGTCAGGCTGGTTTCCTGATAAATCAGGGAGGGAAAACTGCTTTGGATGGAGAGCTGTGGCAGAAGGAAACAGCAGGGTGGGACAGCTCAGACTTACCAAGAGACACAAGTTCAGGAGCTGGAGAGCTCATTTTGGGAAACCTGCCTGGTGTTGGCCACACAATCAGCTGCAGGGCTCAGAGTTGCCCTCAGCTTGTCCCACCACCCTGCCTGCAAAGGCAGAGGATCTGTAACACCCCCCCAGAGAGGTGTTGAAGCCAGTTTGCTGAATTCCCAGTTAGGCAGTGGAGGTGTTACACAAAAACTGGATCTGAGGGTTACACAGAACTCAAAGCCCTTCACTCCTCGTCCCCTGAGCCAGCTCAAAGCCCTGCTCCTTCAAAAGCTCCTTGGCAATTAACTCCTTTTAATTAATCCAAACTCCACTCCGTGGAATCTGATGCCTGGAAAACGGTTTGGAGAGAGGGAAAAAATCAGAAAAAGGAAAGAGGCAGGTTGCAGTTCAGTGCTTATCTACACTGCTTTGGATGAGTGGAATTAAACCTCGAAATGCCTCAAACCGAGCAAGACCAGCACCTTTCCAGGAGGATCCAGCTTTTGGGACTTGTCTCCTGAAAAATGGCCCAGCTTTTCATATCTGCTGCAGAAATCCCTCCCTTAGCTCACTAAACCCACCCTCTCTGTCTTGTAACACGTGGGTTTGACTGGAGGCTGTGAGGGAGAAGTTCCTCAGGGATAAATTCTGGCATCAGAGAATGGTTTGGGTTGGAAGGGACTT
>NW_021940628.1:69477-71599 GCF_001715985.3 Manacus vitellinus | reverse complement strand
CCCCGGGGAGGTCCCTGCCCAGCAAGGCTGGAGGTGCCCAAAGTGAAGCAGCTGAGAGGGGTGTGAAGGCAAAGCTGCAAAAATCAATTTGTGCAAGGTCAGCTCTGAAGAAATCCCCCATTTCTCACACCCTGAGGCTGCACTTGAGCCACCCAGTTTCCTTCATCGTCCCCCAGGAGCATTGCTGATCCCTCTGTTTCCCAGGAAGGATGGCTCTGCACACAGGGAAGGTCCCCTCAACACATTTCCTACATTTCCTCCTCCTGCTTTGGCTGCAGGGTGGGGGGAAACTTTGCTCTGATTCGAGCCCAGCCTTTGTGCCCCTGTGGTTGATCCCTCCTCTCTTAGTTCAGTCCTGATTTGGGATCACGGGACACCAAAGTGATTCCAAAAATCAAAGGGAAGGAAGGTGGGCACTGAATACAGAAGTGGATTTGAAGTTCTCCTTAAGCAGGAGACCTTTCATTTTTTAAAAAGGTGAGGGGGGGGAAGGAAGATGAAGTGAATTTATCAAGGAGTCAGTCAATCCTTTAAACCTGCAGGTCGGAGCCATCCCACATGGACAATCAGTTTGCTTTCCCTTTCTCCTTGCTGGGTTACTCCTTTGAAAAAAAAAAAAGATATCTCATATCAAGACATAATGAGTCAGGTCAAGGAAGTCCCAGCTCCTAATTGTGGGAAATGAAGTGGGATGGGGTGGATTTGAAGCAATCCTGGCTGGGAGCCTTTGCAGCCCAGCAGCTTGTTCATGGATCCTAAGGGGTTTTCCTTATTCAAACACACAGCTTCACGTTGACAGGGTGGCAAAGAGGGATCTTTAAAGCCAACAAACAGGTTTGGGATGTTTTGCAGCTGGAATTGTGGTGGAATATTGTTGGGAAATGGGAAATTGAGGCTGTTGTGGTGTTTGTTTAGGAGTGGAAGTGGCAGCTGTGATGCCTCCCATCAGGAGAAGCTGTGGCTGCTCCATTCCTGGAAGTGTCCAAGGCCAGGTTGGAACAACCTGGAATAGAGGAAGGTGTCCCTGGCCATGGCAGGGGGTGGAACTGGATGAGCTTTGAGTTCTCTTTCCAACCCAAACCATCCCAGGATTCTGTGATAACCTCCCCTCACAGAGTCACCCCCAGTCTGGGATGATCCTGATATTTAATGTCATTAATTAAGCACAATCTGACCACACTGATTAGATGGGAAGTTTTGTGGAGAACCTGTGAAAGGATTTTTTTAAGAACTCTTCATCATCCTTTCTTAGCCCCCTCTGTGCATGGAAATAGAAATTTCATCTTTGAGGCAGCTCCAAAGCCCAAAGTTTAGAGGAGTCAGAAAACATGGATGTGCTTCTCACACTGAAGAAATGAAGCTTAGAATCAAACACTTCAAAAAAATTGTGATTCCTGCTTGTAGGGATTTACAGCACTTTCATATGTATATGGACAGGCACGAGGTGTTCTCAGACCAGAAACACTAACACTTCATTTTGCTTTAATAAGAAACTTTAAACTCCAAAAAAAAAAATAAATCAAAACCAAGGAAACACCCTAGAGCAATTTAAAATAAAACTTGACAGCACCACAAAAACAACCAGCCTTTATCCAACCTCTCCTATCCAAGCTGTGGCCAATGTTTTCCATCAGACCCAGCATCCAAGGCGAGGGGAAGTCACAAATGATGTGCAGACAAGCTTTTAAGCACCTTAAAAATTTAAATGAGTTACAGGTGTAAATTTAAAGTGGTTACTCCAACTGCACTAAGGGCCCTTGTAGGCACTTTGTATTCAGAATTAGAACAGCACTAATTTGATTGAGTTGAAGTGATGCTGAATCTGAAGATAAGTGGAATTAGAGCCCTCTGCAAAGTGCCTACACAGGGATTTCAGGGCTCTGACCCGATCCCAAAGCAGGGAGTTCAGGTCATGGATAATGGACTTGCCCTGAGCCACGGCCTTGGGTTCCAAAGGCTGCAGGGTGTTCAGCTGGAGACCAGCATGCACACAAACACCTCTGGGAGCCCGAAATCCTTGGGCAGCTGAAGCCAGAGCTTCATCCTCGTTCAGCCTTTCCATGTGAACAGTTTCCAGTTCACATCCCACAAACAAATTCCAGTTGGTGTTGGCCAAAATTCC
>NW_021940628.1:60020-67542 GCF_001715985.3 Manacus vitellinus | reverse complement strand
GGAAGTGTCCAAGGCCAGGTTGGAGCAACCTGGGCTGCTGGAAGGTGTCCCTGCCCATGGCAGGGGGTGGAACAAGATAGAAATGATCTTTAAAGTCTCTTCCAACCCAAACCATTCCGAGATTTTAAGAGAGAAAATCCCAATCCTTTGGCAAGAGCTGCCTGGGAGTTGCTTTTGGGCACCCAGCTCTCAGCAGCCACTCTGAAAAACAACCAAGGTAGCCAAAAAGCTTCACTCTTCACTTCTTTCTTGGTTTCTTCCTTCTTTATTTCTAATTTTTATTATTAATTCCATTTCCTACAGCAGCAAAGTGCTGCAAAGCCTGTATTTAAATTAAAACAATCCTCCAGCCTGAAGAACAGAAACACAGCAGAGCCATCCATTTCCAAGGGAAAACAGGGCAGGAAATCCAAGCAAGATTTATACAGTTATTCCTCTGTAATTATCCAGAAGAGAGAGAAAGCCCACGGGTCAGCAGTATCTCATTCATTATCACACACCACCAGCTTTTTTAGCCTTTAATTTTGTTTTATATTTTTGCAATCCCCTGCTTACACCCAGATTAATGGGGATGTGCTGGGAAAATTAAAGGTCTCTGCTGATAATGGGGCAAAATACAACTCTCCCCATCCTCTCCCCACGCAGTGGGAGCAAGGGCAGGTGCCCAGATGGGATTGGCACCTGCTGGGTAATGACCAGGTTATGATCTGATGGGAGGAAATTAAGAATACAATGAAAAGTAATTCCAAGAGAAGATGGGAAAACAAGGGGCCCTTTGAGAGCTAATACTTTAATTTGCCTTTGGCTCTAATGGCTTCATCCATTCTTTTTTTTTTTTTTCCATCCTCTAAAAAGCTTCCTGGGCTGTTGCTGCTGCTTTTTATGGCAGGAGAAAACACACTGGAGACCCTGTGCTGGTCCATAAACCAACCTGGCACTTCAGGAAGGCCAGGAATCCTGCTGATTCCAGGGGAAAAGCCCCTGATCTGCTCAATTAACCGTGGTGACCCATCCCTGTCCATCTGCAGGGGGATTCCTCCACCAGAGACCTCAGGAGATGGTGCAACCGGGGCAGAGGAGCCAAATTTGGGGGGTGCCCATCCTTCTCCTTCTTATGCCAGGCTGGATCAGGCTTCTCCAAGTGCTGGGGGTGGTTCTGGCATCATCCCCACCGTGGTGGGACTTGCAGGGAGCTTTATCTCCAGGGGTTTTGTGGGGTATTTGTTCCAGGGGGAGGGATGTTGCTGATCAACTCTTTGAGGTGTTCGCTCCGGGCTGAAGGAAAATGAGAAAGGGGAAACCTGGAGAGGAAAAGCCACTGCTCTGAGACAGAGAGGAAAACCAGACTGGATGGATTCCCCTCCAAACACTCCTGAGAGGAGCAAAGGAGCAGCTGCAGAGATTAAACCCCCTGGAAGTGCCCCCTGCCTTCCACCTCCCCCAAAAACCAGAGCTGCTGAGAACCTGCAGGGCCAGGAGAGGGACAAACCCCTCCCTGAGCTCCCCAACTTAATGGATTTTGAGCACAAAAGATGCTGATTAGTGAGGGATTTTTTTTTTTTTTTTACAACAGCATTTAAAGCTCGTTAGAAAAGCTCCTGGAAGTTTTTAATTTCGGGACTCAGACTTTCTAGGACACCATCACAAGGCTTGGCTACAACAGGTCCATAGGAACAGTTTTATGATCCTGATTTTCTGCCTAATTAAAGATCCTGCTCTTCAATTACAGCCACTTAATCTGGGTGTACAGGACTTGAAGTGGCATCAGCTGAGGACACAGCCCTGAGCTGAGATTTAACAAGTGACAGTGATTTAGGCCTCCAGATATATCTTCTGTCTTTCTTCCAAGCCAAAGAAGGTTTATTTAATTATTTCACCGAGTCAGAGCTGGTGTCCTTGTGCCTGCAGCTGGATTTCACAGGCACCCCGTGGCTGGCAGCCCCCATGTTTCTTTTAATGGTTTTAAAATCTTCAAACGTTGCAAAAAAAGATGATTTTTTCTTTTTTTTTTACTCCAAAAATGCTGTAGAGAAACAACCTAAACCTCATGGACCAGGTGACCAGGGTGGCAGCAGAACTGGCTCCAGCAGCTCAGCAGGTCAATCTCAAAGTTCACCTGAGAAGCCACGATAAATCAATATTTTTTAATATTCTTCCATCTGGAGATGGAGCTTCGAGACTTATTCCAAGGGTCGTTAATCAACTCTGTAAAGCAAAAAGAAAAAGCTCCAGCATGTTCTGAATTTCGGAGGTGGAATTCCAAGGTTTTTCATGGGATGCCTTTGGAGCTGCACCGAGGGGACGTGTGGCTTCCATGTTCATAATGACACTGCAATGCTTTCCAGGGCATTTTTATGTCCCCTCTGTTCCAGCCCAGCTGGGATCACTCTGGATCCTGCTGTTTATTCTCCAGGGGGACATATTTAGGCAGAGGACTCTGGATATTTCAGCTCTGAGGAGAAGATGGGGATTGGGAAAACTCTGCCAGCTTAGAGCTGCTCTGCACAGCTCCCACCCCAACAGACAACAGGAACTTTGGCTCCAATTCTCCCTTAGAATAAAACAATTTTACAGTAACCATGCAGGTAATTAATGATCCTGCCAGGACTGTTTTCCATTCCCAGAGTGGTGTGAAGGAGCTTTGCCATAAATTAAAACATCCAAGCTTTTATTGGATTTTTTGTACCACAGTCCACTTACAAAGAGAAGTCTTAGAGAGCTGCAAAAACGACCCCTCCTTGTTTTCCATGATAAAGATTCAGATCTTATAAATTACCTTTATAAAATTTTAAATTTTATATATATAAAATTTTAAAATTACATTTATAAAATTCGTTAAATTCAATTATTATTATATCACATGGATTCTTATCCCATTCTTTCTGCTGCAAAATCTCTATAACATCTTTATAAAATCTCACAGATCTTATAAATTACCTGTTTAGTGTGGAACAAAGCAGTAAAGACAGAGACATCCCAGGGGTGAACCAGGAGGTAAAGGGAATCAGTCAGACCTTTTATGTTCATTAAAAGTGTGATCTGGAGCTGGATTTATTATTATGTTGTCAACTAAATGTTGTTGGCACCTCAAAGCGTCTCAGGACATTGGAAGCACTTTGGGAATGAGAGTGTGAAGTGTCACTGCAAGTGATATCTTCATAAAAAACCTGTGTCAAAATAGAATCATCCTGGGAGTTAAAAACTGCAGCAGCAGGGAAGAGGGGGGAGTGATAACTTGGGAAAATCCAGCAAATTCCAGGGGTCTGTAGGGTCAGGGAGGGGAGTGGAAAGGCTGGTTCATCAGGGGTGTTGTCTCAGGGCTGGTCAAAGGAGAACAGGGATTTGGATTTTCCCCCTGGTGAGGATACAGATGGAATTCAGGCAGAGTTTTTGGGGGAAGGAGCTCCCACCACTCCTTTTGTTAGCTGCATATTCCTGCAGAACTTGTTGGAATCTTATTCCAGAGGAAAGAAGGTGGAGAGTGGATAAATTGGGTGGGATTGGCACAGACAAGAAGCCAGACTGCACCTCAGGAGAGGAGAGATGGAAATCAGGATAGTTTGGGTTGGAAGGAATCTTAAAGCCCAGTGGAAAAGTTATGGCCAGGAAAAGGAGAACTGTGACCACTGAGTTTTGCTCTCTGCTGGTTCCCTCAATATCCCATCTCCTGGAGAGCATGGAATGAGGGGCTGGGTGGAATAATAAACCTTGCTGAATTTAATAATCGGGTTTTGTTGTTAATAACAAAGCTCAAAACTCCTGTAAAGAGAGCCCAGAAAACAGGAAGCAGCACAAGATGCTTTATCTGAGGAATCTCAGAAGGACCAAAGAGGCTCAAGAACCTTCAAGGACAACTCCAGTTCTGGAGAAGACAAGCTTGTTTTATTTTGATGCAAAATAAGACTGGGCAGGGCAGGAATTGACACTTGTGACCATGACCATCCTCTTTATAAACAGTTTTTTCCCTTTGCTGTGGAAACAGGACAGTAAAATAAAGCAGAAAAATAAGATCCTGGAGAGCCACCTTTGCCAGACAGGAATAATTGGACGTACAAAGGGACCACCCCCCTGAGCTTTTTGGAATAAAAGCTTCCAGGAAAACCAGTGTTCTCCCTAAAGGTGTCCAGTCTGCTACACAGATATTTTAAGGGCAGCAACTCTGGCCTTTTCCCACCTGTAATTAATAGTGTTCTCAGAGCTTTTACACATCATTTTATTTAATAAAAATCTCCCACTTTGCTTTTCACTGTTTAACACTTCGAATTTCTCCCTTGTTTTCCAGCTTATGCATTTCTCTCAAAATTGTCCTCTTTATCTCAGTCTGAAGCCCATTTGCAGCACAGAATAGAAAAAAACAATATTTAAAAAAAGCACTTTACACCCTCAAAAGGAAAAAGTGAAAAGCAGCGAGGGCAGGAATAATCTTTACAAATTACCAAATAAAATAGAGGTATCCAATTTGCTTGGCTTGCAAGTTGAAAGTACAGGAGGTTAAAAGTGCCTTCCTGTGCTGCAGAAGGGTAAAAATTAAGCCTGACCTTCAGCTTTTCAATTCAGGTGGGTATTTCAGAGCCTGCAGCAGATTTTGTCCTGCTGTACCACAAAGCAAATGGATCCTTAAGTGTCCCAAACACCAATTTTTGTCCCAGTTTGAAAAGGCAAATGTTTCGAATTGCACCACATTAAAGAGCTGATCTATATTTTGCTTTCCATTAAGAGGAAAGGTCACAATGCACAAAGTATTTTTTGCAGAAAAAAAAAACATATAAACTCTGTGACTGACTCACACAAAAGCACATCTGCAGGGATGGCCCTCTGCAGGAACTTGCAGTTCTCCAGTTAAACCTGAAATTTTTGCTTCTCCCTTGAAGAAGAACTTGGTAAATGCACATTTCTGGTCTCTTCCAACCCAAACCATCCAGAGATTCTATTGTTTTCCTTATCCAGTGGTTTGGATTAGAACCAGGTCACCCTCCTGCACACAGAGGGTGCACTAATTGCAGGAGCTGGGCACAAGCAGGTTTATTGGCACACTGGCCTGGAGTTTGAGACAAAAACATTGGGAATACTGTGAGAAAGGCAATAATGGGCATCAAAAGTAGTTTTGGCTGCCGTTTCTTGAGGAAATTTGGATTCTTGCTCTTCTGGGTGCAGAAACAAGCTGAAGTCCAGCAGGTCTTCCCCTGCCCTGAACCCTCTGGCTCTGGGCAAGTCCAGGATCAGCCACAGGGTTTCAGCCTCATCCTGCTTCAGCTTCCCTGGGATGGCTCCAACCAGGCTGGATTTTAGGGAGCAAAAGGGCACGAGGAAGGGCTCCAGCCCCCGAAGTGTGAGGTGTTATTTCTGATCATCCTCACACAGGCAAAGCAGCCACCAGCAGGGAACAGCTCCAGTCACACCAGGGTGAGAAGCTGCTTCCTGACAGGTCCTGAGGAGCTTCACGAGATGAAGAAACTCGTGGCCACGTGCTCAGAAATCTGAGCAGCACAGCAGACAGATTGAGCCATTTAAATCCAACAACCTCCAAGCACTGTAAAAAAAAAAAAAAACTGAAAGGAAAAGCCCTCCCAGCCTGCTCTGCATCAAGTTTTACAGGTTCTGTAATATCATCAGCACCTGCCCTCCACTAAATTAATCCTTTCCCCCCCATATTGATGAGACCTTCTCTGCTTAATAAACCCTCACATGGAAGAGAAGCGAGAAAATAGGGGAGGAAAGAAGCAACTCAGTAAAAATTGAGTATTTTCTTTCTGCTCATGTAGCCTTGGGACATCTTCCATAATTCCTCTCAGTTTGCATTTTAACTACCTGGAGAATAACTTTCTATTCCTCCCTTGTATTTTTTAGCTGTTAACCCACTGATATTATCCAGGGATGGTTAGGTGGTTTAAGAGCCTTTAGTCTAAGGGGCAGAGCTCTCCCTCCACTCCTCAAAGCCTCCATCACTGCTGCTCAGCCACCCTGCTGGCTCCTCCTGAAAGTATTTCAGCTCTGTTTCTGAGAAGTGGCAAAACACATGCTCTGAACTGTTCACAAAATGTCTTTAAACATCCCAAACCTCCAACCCCCTCCACTCCTTTAAGGAGCTTTCCCCACTTCCAAAAGGCAAACAGCACTGACAACGTTGCCTTAATGGATTTTTGGCTGTTTGGTTCCTGTAAAACATTAAATTTGAGTCCATTTGGGCTGAATGGCTGTTTCCCAGCTACCTCCCGACCTGTTCACAGCTCACAACGAGCCATTACCGAGTCCCTCGGGGGTTTCCTGCTGGGCTGCTCCAAGGAACTGCCAATCCCGGTGCCCAAACCCCTCCAAACAAACTGTCCTGGCATTTACTCAGCCTCCGTGGGGGGCAAAGGGAAGGCTCCCGTTCTCACTGAGAGTGATTTCAAAGCCAGAGCTCGAGGAACACATCCCCAACCTCCTGCCCTGGCAGCTCTGTCTCTCCCAGACCAGGAATTCTCCTGGTTTTAAGTCAGATGTAAAGCTTGGACTCCTGCTCTCTGCTTGCTTCCCTTGCTGCATTCCCTAGAAGCAAAAATCTAGGGATAACCCCCCAATTCCTCCTCTTTATCTCCCTCAGAAGTTCCTGTTGCTGAACCACAGAACTACAGAGCTCTTGAAGCAGGAGATGTGTTTGTGAACACCCCTACCAGCCTCCTGCTTCCATCTCCTCCTGCTTCCATCTCCAGGTTGTTTTCCTGACCTAATGAGTGGGGCAGAGAATTCAACCCCAGCCTTCAAGCCCAGCAGCTCCCCAGGAGAGCAATCCAGCTATATAATGCTATTTAAATATGAAACAGCTCCTGTCCTCAGCCAGAGTTGAGGAGGCAGAAACCAGAGAAAGTTGTAATTACTAAGAGTGATTAAGAGTGGCAAGTTTGCTGTCAGGAAGCACCAGAGATGCTCTCTGGAATCCTCCCGAGGCAGGAAGAACATCTCTGCAGTTGGAGAGGGGGAGAAGTTGGTTCTGGAAGATGTTATTTAATGTTCTTTAACAGAGGTGCTAAAAGCAGTGGCCCAGGAAGGAGGGAAAGCCCCCAGCAGTGCATCAGGGCAGATCCCACCTCACAGCATGGATACTGGTTCAAGTCCTCTGGGAAGGACTGAGGCATCAGCTTGGGGAAAAAGGGATCCCAAATGGATCTCTCTCCACAGTTCCCCCCCAGCCCATGGGCAGGTGTTGCTCACACAAGACCTTTTGGACAAGCCCAGGCCTGGCTTTGTGTCTCTTTTGAGCTTGGCTCTTACTAAACTCATCCTACAGCTCCCAGTTCTTGTGTTGGAGAACAACTATTGCTGCCCAGGGCACAGCTGGCTCTGCACACCTCCAGAGAACACATTTACCCTCAAACTCCTCCTTTTCCAAGTCTAGATGGCTCCTGTAGAATGAAACCACTTCAGACCATTATCCTCCCCCATCCTTCCCTTCCTGAACTGATATTTCTCTGTACAGATGTGGGAAAAGGAACTGCACAAGTAGTTCCAAGTGTGAGCAAACCCCAGACTTGCAGTAATGTTC
>NW_021940628.1:54770-59305 GCF_001715985.3 Manacus vitellinus | reverse complement strand
GTAATCCAACATCAGGGATCCAAAATCCATAAAATATAAAGCTCCTGACCATTGAGGCAGCAGGAGAGCCAGACTCTGAACACCCAGTTCCAAACTTTACCTCTGGAGTCAGGACTGACCCAGCACTTATGTGGACATAGCCCAGGCAGACTGGGAACTGCTGGATTCCATAAATCCCAGTTTCCAGGTGGACTACCTGTTCCTCAGGCTGTTCTGAATCCCTGCCAGCAACACAGAGCTGAGTGAGTATTAAACCACAACCCTGCAAAGCTGCCACAGAACCCCAGGCAAACTGCTGGCTGCTTTAGTCCCAGATTTCCACCTGCAAATCAAGGCTAATCCTTCAAGATTTAGTTAGATTACAACCTCCTGAGGCTGAGGGATTGCTTACAGGGAGAATTTAGAGACTAGGACAGCACATTCCCCCCTTGGGGACTGTGACAGAAGCAAAAGAAAATCCCCTGTAAAATCTGGAGCACAGACAGGATTTATAGTGGGGTCTGAGTGGGATCTATGCCCCCAAAAATGCTGTGGTTTAGTCACATTCAAGTAAATATGTGCAAAATAACCCCTTTGGACACGTTTTCAGAGCTTAAGTCAGAGGGGATTCATCAGAGCTGGCCAAGAACACATTTCTATCCCACTCCCCTTCTCCCTGCTCTGAGAACCAGCACAATACCCCTGGATTCCAGAGGATTTGCATCTTTTGGGTGTCTCAGCCAGTAAATGCAATTTAATGCAGACAAGTGTAAAGCACCAAGTCCAGAGGGATGAGCAAATGCAGCAGGGATGCAGCAGGTGAGGGGCATGGGGGGATTTAGGGAGTTGTGACACCCTCCCCTTATCACCAGAGTTCAAATGGCACCAGAGGGGCAGAGCAGGAGCTGAGCAATCCCTGCAGCTCTGCAGAGCTTGGCATCACAGCTCTCCTCCTCCAAAAAAAGAAGAAAATACAGTTTTCACAAGGATTTCTCTCCTCCAAGGAAGTTTAACTCTCTGGGCAGTGTGACAGCTGGAGAGCCCTGGTTTGAAAGCTGCAGTCAGTGCCCAGCCCTAAAATACAGCCCTGAGGGAACAGGGTGATCAGCACTAGGAAAGAATCCAGAGTTAGTCACAAATTCCTTGAATTGAAGCCCAACTGCTTGAAAAATGGATGTGGAAACCCAACCCAAGACAAGGGTTTCACCCACCTGCCTCTGCAGGGTTGAAGGTGTTTAAACCTTTTTCACTCCCTGGTCATTTAAAGGTCTGATCCAGGTGCCAGCCAGACATTCCTGAGGCTGATCCCAATTTCATCCTCTCAAAAAATCACTGTTTTGACTAAATAGCCTTGATCTCCACAGCCAGACGTGTGCTTTGGAGGCAGCTTTGAGCACCAGGAGGTGTTATTGGGGCAGCCTGGACAGAGGAGCTGCCCCACATCACTGAAACACAGTGAAATAATAATAATAATAATAATAATAATAATAATTAAACCACTTTGCATTTGTGCAGCAACTGAGACACTCCATCGTTCTCCTCTAACCCAGAAATGCTGAAAGCAGTTCCCTCACAAGCAAAATCCTTTTCCAGGGAATCTGGACTTGCTTCCTGACTTCAGACTTGCAGATCAGGATTTTTTTTTCGAGGAATGGAGGACAAATGAAATGGTCAACGAGAGATATTTAAAGTTACTCCAGACACTGTACTTGGAATGAGCCACAGAATGGTTTGGGTTGGAAGGGACCTTAAAAATCACCTCATTCCAACCCCTTCCATGGGCAGGGACACCTCCCACTGGACCATCTGCTACTCCACCCTTCAGTTAGGGAGCTGCAGGTAGAAAACACCTTTTCCCAGGGAAGAATTAAGGAAAAGGCAACACTTCATTGTGATTTCAGGCCATTTTTTCCCCTCCTCTCACACAGACAACGCTGACAGATGATCCACATTGTTCTCAGGGACAACTCCATCAGATAAAAAGACCTTAAGTGCCCCAAACTGTACCAGTTCTCCAGGGAGGGACCTCTTTTGCTAAATCACCAGTTACCTTCACTCTAATGTCACCTCCTGCCTCACTGTTTCCCTCCAGCAGCTGCAGGGGACACTTTAAGCACTGTGATAAGCAAAACAGCTTCACCAGGGCTAAATTGGCATCTTTCCTGCAGCCCTGCAATTTGAAGCCACAAAGGGCTGCTCAGTGCCCAGGTGCTTTTTATTACAAGATTGGGGTTAAAGCTGCTGGGTCTGGGTCTGAACTTCCCCCTGGCACAGCCTGGGATGCACCATCAGCACTTCCCATGGCCTCAGAAAATGTGCAGGTCATACAAATACTTGGATGTGGAATAAAGTCACTGCACCAGTTGAGTTGTGAAACAATTCCTTCCCCTGTGTTAATACAAAAAGGAGGGAAAGCTCTCCCTGAAAAGGGCTTTGTGCTGCTGCATTTGGACTGTGTTTGCTGCAGGCTGAGCCTCCCCCCAGCAGCAGAATTCCTAGAGCAGGATTTACAGGATCATTTGAGGGGTAGAGCTTTGCACTTCATACTGTCAGAGCACTTGAAGACTTCCAAGGGGTGTATAATCCAAAATACCTAAGAGGAGGTCAAGCAGTGAGATCCAAACTCCTAGATTCCTTAAAGGAAGGTGTTGCAGCACAAAACTTTCCACATTCCTGCTCCAAAGTCCCAGAAAACATCCACAGAATATTCCAAGCTGGAAGGGAGCCATGAGCAGTCCAACCCCTGAACCCACACAGGACTTACTGACCCCTGCCCACCTCCTGGGTATTTATTTACACCCTCTCCAGAGCAACAGCCCCCACCTGATTATTGGGAACAGCTGAATTTACCCACCTTTCCTTTGCTGCTGCTCTCAGAAACAAAGGAGCTGATTCCTTCCCCTGGAATTTCCAGAACGAGCTTCAGCTGCTTATTTCTTATTGTTCCCCTGTCCTGAGCCAGGATTTATGGTTATGTACAGCTCAGCTATTCAAAGAGAGTTTAATTTACCTGCAGATCATATTACCTAGCCCACATTTTCAGATTTATATCTCCAATGGTTTCTTCTTGCCGTGCCTGGTGATGTGACTGGAGCCTGCTGCTGTGATGGATGGGCCTCAAACACTTGGTGCTTCAATTGAAGAAGAGAATCAGGGAAAATACAGGGTTTTTTCCCTTCTGTGTAATTGCCCAAAACCGCACAAGTCTACAAATCTCGACTTGCAATATCAGATCCGGGTATGATTTACTTAAATACTCCAAGTCAGCTGCTGGAGGAAGTATTTTTCTCTTTGAAAAAGCCTTGTCTGTTAATACACACAGCACCAACCCCTCTCCTAGCAGGGAACAGAGCCATGATATTAAACTTCTCAGATTTGCCTGTTTCCTACATTTTTTTGGCCAGATTCAGGGGAGTGTGTCGCTTCAATTTGACAATGAAGGTGGAAATGCAAACTAATTCCTCATTTTATCAGTAGTGCTGTAATTTAAGTACTCCCACTCTCATTTTTCCTGCCTGACTTTTCAGCCCAGAGCTCCCAAAAGCCCCAGCACTGAAATCCTGCTCGGATTAGAAGTGAATTTTGTAACAATCATTGCACTGTGTTATGTGGAACTGTTCAAAAATGAATTGTGGGCAGTGATGGCAGTGCCTGCACCGTGAACCCAAGGGCTCCAGGGCTGCCCTTCAAGGGCACAGGATTTAGTTTACAGGTTGTAGAGGCAGGAATTCTGAGCAGAACAGGCTTCAGGCAGAAGGAACTTCAGCCAGAGATGCTCCTGTCCCTTTCTGATGTTGCTTGTAAGCTCAGAGCCCTTACAGAGAGGTTTCATCTGCCAGGTAAGAGGGGAAATGTCACCCCAAATGAGGCACTGGAGGGGAAGACCAGTTCCAATGTCCTGCTGCACGATCTGGAGAGCATCACCTCACCTTTGGTGCCCTGTTAATCCAAGTCCAGGCTCCTTCAGGCAGTAAAATTCCCTCTTAAAATATTTTCACATCAGGCTCAGAACTCCAGGATCCCTGGTTTTATTAAAGATCATAAAATCCTACAATGGCCTGGGCTGGAAAGGACCTTAAAGATCAGGCAGGTTCCAACATCCCTGCTCTGGCCAAAGACACCTTTCACTAAACCACAGATAAAGGAGGTGAAATATTTCATCCTGTTTGGGTGAGACCCTGCAGGAGCTGCCAGCCCCTGCCACCAGGCTGACATTCCAAAGGGCTCCCCCAGCTCCCTGCCTTTGCTTCCAAAGGATCCCTGCAAAGCCCCCCTTTTTCTACCTGGAGCCTGGAGTTTGGAGCCCCAGAGCTCCCTGGCCAAGCCTTGCCCACAGAGAGGATTTAATCAGGAATGGGGATGAGTGGCCACCCTGTCCAGAGGGTTTGCTTTGGCAAATGAGGGAATTTGGGAGCTGCAGAGCAGGATTCCCCCCCAGCTCCTGCTGAGAGCACTGAGCCCAGGGTCACACAGCAGCACAGGCCTGAAGGAAGTTTTCTCCTTAATTTATGTCCTCCAAAGAGGACTGTTCAGCCTGGAGAAGGTTTTGGGGTGAC
>NW_021940628.1:50139-54504 GCF_001715985.3 Manacus vitellinus | reverse complement strand
CTGGGCTAGTGGAAGGTGTCCCTGTCCATGGAGGGGGTGGGACTGGATGAGCTTTAAGATCCCTTCCCACCCAAACCATTTTATGATTCCATCATTCTACAGCTCTCATCACAAGCCACGAAAGTACATTTTTATGCCCCCTTTCAGCTAAACATCATAACTAACACAACAAACCCCGGATTTGAAACTCTCCTGCTCAGAAAAGCCCCCAGCACAGGTCCCCGAGTGGTTCTTGATGGCAGAGATGTCTGGCTGTTCTGCTGCAGCTAAAGCTGAGTGGCTTCTCTGATTTTCTGCTGTCTGAAGGAGGAGGGTGAAATCAAATAAGAGATTACAGTCCCTGTTGCAGAACCCTGAGACAGACCCTGCCAATCACTGCAGTGGATGCTCCAGCGTCAGAAAAGTGCCTCTTTTCTGCCTCAAAACAACCCCTTGGAGAGGCACCACGGAAAAATCAGACCTGAAGAGGAAACAATGCTGGGAAAAGGTTCAGGGAGGGAAATCTGAGACTGAAGAGCTCCAGCACAGCCCCGATGTCAAGAAGATCGTGTGTGTGTTATGGGGAAGAAAATCAAGTGAAGTGCGACTTCTCTGGGGTTGCAGGATGACTTTTTACACAAGTTCAACCTCAGAACAATTCTGGCAGAGATTTCAAAGCATTCCCCCCCCCTTCAAAAAAAAAAAAGGGCAATCAAGTGTTAATAGGAGCAAAAATAGAAGAAAAAAGATGTGGGAATTTAGCTGGAGGGACAAAGACCCCTTGGGGATTCCTCAGAGCAGGATTTTGTCTTATCCACACTTCATAAATAGAAGCCCTGCTGGAAAGTCACAATTTTCAGCTGTTTAACTGGCTCTGAGTTCTCTGTCCTGGGCTGAAAAATCCCAGGACTTTGGGCTTCAATGTCACCGTGGCATCTCACAACAGCATCTCAAACTGCATCTTGGGTTAATGATTTGTAGCAGGTTTTTATCTACCAGTAGATCCACAGGGCAGAAATTGAAGTTTTTATGAGTTTTAATTTTCATCCTGCTTTATAGGAGGGCCAGAACAATCATGAAAAATTGGAAAAATGATTGGAAAATATAGAAGCTGCTCTGAAAAGTTTAAAGGGCTTTTAGGAGTTAAAGGGAAAAGTTGCTGTTGGGACTCAAGGCCTGGAGGAGAATAAAGATTTCACGTGGCCTGATTTCACATTGTTTCTATAATTTGGCTCAGTGTGAAGCAAACAAAGGTAAAAATAAGACCCTAAGTAATATTTCCCATGATTTCCCTCTAAACAAATTGTAGGAGGTGGGAAATAATTGTGACACTGAGTTTCCTTAAACACATTCCCTCTGGGATTTACAGCCTTCCCATGGTGTGGGTTTGGATGGGCCAAAGAGCCATAAGTGATGTGTCTCCAAAACTGCCTTTTTTAAGGGGATATCTAGGAAGGGAGGGCAGGACCAGGCTGAGAGAATTGGGATTGTTCAGCCTGGAGAAGAGAAGATTTGGGGTGACCTGATTGTGGCCTTTCAGGACCTGAAGGGATCTGGCAGGAAAGATGGAGAGAGGCTTTGGAAAAGGGCCTGGAGGGACAGGACAAGGGGGATGGCTTCAAATTGCCAGAGGGCAGGGTTAGATGGGATATTGGGAAGGAATTGTTGGCTGTGAGGGTGGGGAGGCCCTGGCCCAGGTTGCCCAGAGAAGCTGTGGCTGCTCCTGGATCCCTGGAAGTGTCCAAGGCCAGGCTGGAGCCACCTGGGATAATGGCAGGGGATGAAACAAGATCATCTTTAAAGCCCCTTCCAGCCCAAACCCTTCTGTTACTCTGGGATTTCAGGTTTCCCTGACTTCTGACTCCAACCAGACCATCCTGCCTGGAAACCCCCCCGTGCTTGGGCTGCTCCCAACACCCTGAATCCCTGATTTCTTTAAGGAGGTATTTTCCTGCTGGGAGACAGGTAGACTTGTGCAAACCAAATCCAAGCTGTGACTTTCTTGCTCAGCAGGGAAATTTCCCCATTTTACCCACAGAACTTCCCTCCAAGAAATCTGCCACTGCCCAGAGGTGGGAAGATGGAAAAGTTTGCAGCTCTTCCCCTCTTTTCCAAGGAGTCAGGTCCCTGAATTCCTTGGTGATGAGGTGTAGATCCCAGGAACTGCTGACTAAGCAAGGAATCTTTGTGAGGAATGGCTGGATGAAGGGATGGGAGGGCAGGCACAGCTCTGCTTGTGCATGAGCAGCTTTGTTACTGTTGTTTTTAATCCCAGTACAAGGGGATTATTTCTTCCATCTGTGACTCCCACAAATAAGATCTCCCTGCTGTTGTTTCCTCAACTGCTCTGCTCATCAAGCCCCTTTGTTTTGCATGTCATGCTGGCCATTTATGATGGAGGAAAATGGATTTGCCTTCTGGCAGTAATTCCTTTCTTTTTTTTTTTTTCCTTTTCATTTGATTTGGTTTTTAAATGCATCAAACACGAGAACTTTTGAAACTTTATGATGCCTGAATGCTTCCAGCACTCATTAAACATTTAGTGTGGGAAGGGAGGGGAAGGAAAAAGACAAAGAAAACAACAACCAGACCCCCAGATGAAGCATAAAACAGGGAAAGTAGAGTTCAAGGCAAACTCTACTCGGGAAGATTCCATCCTCTGCTCAAGGATGAAGGAATGTTTGCTCTTCCATATTCAGTGGGACCTGGCAAGCTGCAGCTCCTCTCAGGGCTGGTTTAAATTGCTACCCTGGTGCAAAGGCAGCTGTGGTGATCTGAGAGCATCTGGAATGATGTGAGCAGAGAACATCCCTCACTGTGTTCCTCTGGCATTCCCAGAGCCTCTCCACCTCAGGGTTTGCATCTCTCTTTGCTCCAAGTGGTGCAGGAGGGGCTGCCCAGAGTTAAGGGACAGAAATAAGGACAGTCTGACGTGGAAAAACCAGCTCAGAGTGGCTGGTGCCAGTGGGGAGGGGGGCTGGGACAGTGCTGGGTGGGACAGAGAGTGCCCAGAGTTACCTGGAGGTGCAAATGGAGAATGAATTCCTGATGGGGAATTTACAGGAATCACTGGGCTGTGATTTACAGGAATTTTACAATTCACAATTTACTGCTGAACACAGGAGATATGGGGGGGGGATTTTTTTCTTTAGCTGGTGACCCTGAGATGAGCTCAGTTGGTTAAAACACGGTGTTAATAACAGCAAAGCTGTGGGTTTGGTCCCTTTATGGGCCATTCACTTAAGAGCTCATGATCCCTGGGAGTCCCTTCCAACTGAGAACACTCTGTGGTTCTATGTGCAGAGCTTACAGGGAGTTTACAAACACACAGGTTTCCTGAACATCCTGAGTTATTCCAGGGTCTCCCCAGGAGCTCAGCTGCACCAGGCAGTGCTGATGAAACCCTGATTGCTGTGACATCCCTGACTTCAATCCAATTGGGCTTCTGCTGTCGTGTGCAGCTTCTGGAAACAGCTCCAGCTGGGAAAATGGAGCATGAAACAAGTGGGGCAGATCCCCCCCTCCATCCCTGCCCAGCTGGGAATCAACTGCAACAGGGATCATTGCACCAGTGGCTGCCTGCTCTGAGCAGGTCAGTGCAAGGCCTGGTGAGGGAAAAGAGCTTTTTAAGCCCCAGTTCCGGGTGTTTTTAACTCTCTGTTCTTTATTGAGGGAGATACAAGTACCAAATGGAGAAGAAAATCCCAGTTCAGGATGCTGACAAGTCTCCCAGTCTCATCCAAAGTTTAAAGGCACTGAGAATGGCTGTGTGAGAGAGAAACCAGTGGTTGTGCTACACAGGATTTTCTGCCTGGCTTATTCTGGGATTAATCTGTGCCAATCCCATCATGTGGAAGCTGCTCCATGGCTCTCACCCAGGGCAGCAGCTCAGTGCTGTGCCAAAGGGTTTTATCCCACATCCAGGCTCTTTTAGCTCATCCCACAATGAGATTTTTCCCGCTGGCTCCAGCCCCACTGAGGATGGTGGGAACACCTTGGTACTGTTTGGAGCTCCTCAGCAGTTCTGCAGCTGCAAGGAGGATGAAGAGTTTGGGAATTCCCAGTGGAATTTGCTGGAGCTATGGCAAAGACAAAGCCAGTCAGTGCTGAAGTGCCCAGTCCTTCAAACTTTTGCTCTTTGATGTCTGAGCTCTGAGTTCAGCAGGAGGGAGCTCAGCACCAAAGGACTGGGAAGGACTTTTGAGTCACCTTTCCAACCATTTTCCTTTCAGAGCATGGATGCAGCTTCTTACATAACCCAAATCCTCCTGAAGTAACTCCCACCATTTATCAATGGCACCAGCACAACCCTTGGACACCACAGGAAATCATGGAATGGTTTAGATTGAAGGGACCTTAAAGCCCATCCCATTCCACCCCCTGCCA
>NW_021940628.1:45481-49814 GCF_001715985.3 Manacus vitellinus | reverse complement strand
TGGAAGTGTCCAAGGCCAGGTTGGAGCAATCTGGGCTGGTGGAAGGTGTCCCTGCCCTTGGCAGGGGTGGGACTGGGTGATCTTCTGCTCTTTTTCCAACCCAAACCATTCCAGGATTCTGTGGGTGCTCCTGGTTAGGCACAGCCTGGATATTCAGGATTAAACCTGAAACCACCTGAGCACACGATGATAAAGCCCACACAGTGCAAGGCTGAAGGGATGCAGCCTTTAATGGGGGTTTAACTCCCTCATTTCAAACATAATCCCCTGGTTTTGCAAGTGTTGAAATCATTTCACAGCCTCTGGACTGGCAGGTTATGGGTCATCATCCATCAAAATCATGGGTGAGCCATGAACAAGGTTGAGGATGGGTGATTTCATAACAAACAAACAGATAAAGTGTCCTGCTCTTATGGAGTGTGAATATTATTTCATTTTCTCTTTACTGTCAGGATCCCCGTGATAAATAGCCCTTCATAACTTTGATCCTCACATGTTAGAGTTGTTAAACTTAACTGTGTTCCCCCCCATGTTTTATTAGGGCAGGGATGAATTTTCATGATTCATCCAACATCCATAATTTGTTACAATCTCGTTGTTTTGCTCTTTGTCTCAGCAGCTATAATGTTAACCCAGGTCAATAATTCTGTCAAGTGGGAGTGATGAGACTTGAAATAGGGAATTTAAAGCAGGGAACTACATCTTGTCTCAAAGATGCAAATATGAAAATCCTGGATAATCACTGGAGGAACACGTGGAGAGCAGCTGGGGGGCACAAAGCAGGGAATATTTGCCTGATATGCTTATAGGACCCAAAGTCCAAGGAAGTTTTCTGAAGAATCTCTCACATTTCACTTTGCCAGAGTTAGATCCGAATCTCTGGAGATTTGTTATGCCTGAATCAGCTGCCACAAAGACCAGGATGTCACAGGGTGATGGAATTGGGATCTCAGCAAGCCTGGAGCTCTGTCCCTGTGCTGGGAAGAGCTCTAATGTATTCTGGGGAGGTTTATCCCCAGCTCTGGAATTACACAGCCCCATGTAATGAATAAACCATTCATTTTCTATTGTGTTCCTGGGACTGTAATCTCCAGAAACCCAAAATTACCTGGAAAAGAATATCATATTCAACAGTCACATAACAGCAACTATCCCCTAAAGCACAGTGTTCAGCTTCTGACAGAGTTTCAAGTGCCCTCTTCTGTGGGAAGAAAAAGTTCCTCCAGTCCTCCAGTAATTTGTTAAATTGAGTCTTTTAAAGCTCTGAATTCCCAAAGCACAGGAGAAGAATATGCACTGTCTTAAGCATTTTGGGTCATATTACCAAGCTCTTCTCTGCAATCAGAAGAAGTAGATATGGAAAGAAAAAAAAAATCCCTGTCCACATGCACGTGTATTATTGCCCCTCTCCTCTCCTTAGCATCCCTCTCTGTTTATTTGGCCTTTACAAAGCCAGGCAGCAGCAGAGTTCTGTCCTTCAGAGCTGAACAGCCTCGGCCCTGCAAGAAATTTGGGTTGGTCATGTCAGAGAACCATAAAATCAGAGAATCCTGGAATGGTTTGGGTTGGTAGGGACAGTAAACTCATCTTGTCCCACTCCCTGCCGTGGGCTGGGACACCTTCCACTGGCTCAGGTTGCTCCAAACCCTGTCCAACCTGGCCTTGGCCATTCCATCTCCTGTGCCTCCATCCTCCCAGATCTGTTCCTATTCCTGCCTCTGCCCCCAGTCTGCACTGTTGGTCTGTGAGTTTGAGATATTTTTGCATTGATACCAGACACAGGTTTGGGATTTTTTTTAAAAATTAATTTCATCAATTCCCAAGCACTGAGCAGGGACAGGCTGTGCCAGAGCACAGTTACTCCTCAGGCTGGGATGTCTCAGACACTGCAGTTTTACAAGCAGCATTTTAATAAGTACCACATTCACCTGCCTTCTCCTCCTCAACCTGAACAACCACCGACAGCCAGGGAGGAGGGGGGTGGCCTTTAGCACGTCCCTTTGGCTCTCCTTGTTAGGATTTTTTAGGAATCAATAAGGGAAGGAGGAAAAGACCTCCAAGATTGAGTCCCCCCTGTGCCCGATGCCCACCTTGTCCCCCAGCCCAGAGCACTGAGTGCCACAGCCAGGCCTTCCTGGGACACCTCCAGGGCTGGGCACTCCAAACCTCCCTGGGCAGCCCCTGCCAAGGTCTGACCACCCTTTCCATGGAGAAATTCCTGCTGATGTCCAATCTGACCCTCCCCTGGCACAGCCTGAGGCCGTTCCCTCTCCTCCTGTCCCTTGTTCCCTGGGAGCAGAGCCCGACCCCCCCCGGCTCCACACCACAAGAAATGTTTGGGTTTGGATATGTTTGGATAAACCTGGGGCCAAAAGCCCCTTGATGAAGGGTCTGATCCCTGCAAGACATAGAATTCCAGGAGTTTAGGGAACTGCAACAGTCAGAGCTGCTCTGCTGATGCTTCCTACAGGGATGGGGCAATTCCTCAAAATGTCAGAATCACAGAATCATTGAGGTTGGAGAAGATGTTTAAGATCTTCAAGTCCAACCATCAGCCAGCACCATCGTCGTGTTCACCACTAAACCATCTCCTCAAGTGCCACATCCACATGTTTTTTGAACCATTCCAGGCGTGGTGACTCCACCACTGCCCTGGGCAGCCTGTTCCGGTGCCTGACTACCCTTCCCATGAAAACTTTTCCCCAATATCCAACCTAAACTTCTCTTGGGACAACTTGAGGCTGTTCCCTCTCCTCCTGTCCCTTGTTCCCTGGGAGCAGAGCCCGATCCCCCCCGGCTCCCCCCTCCTGTCAGGGGGTTGCAGAGCCAGAAGGTCCCCCCTGAGCCTCCTTTTCTCCAGGCTGAGCCCCCCCAGCTCCCTCAGCTGCTCCTGCTGCTCCAGCCCCTTCCCTGGACGACTCCAGTCCCTCAGTGTGTGTCTTGAAGGGGCCCAGAGCCCTCAGGCAGCACTGGGGGTTTGTGCAGATCCCTCAGCAGTGCCTGTTCCTCAGGTCACTGATGGCAACAACCAGCTGCAGACCCTCCCCACTGACCTGCCAGGAGCTCTGCTTTCTGCCCCCCTGCCTGGGACTCACCCCCATGGGCCCCCCCATGTCCTTCTGCTTCGAGCAGGAACGTGGGACCTCAGCTGAGACATCCCTTCTGTCTCGTCCCATCTCCCACCAACTCATCACCTGCTCCCTCCAAACCCTGCTCACGTGGAACAGCCTCTTGAAAAGCTCCAGCTTCTGCTTCTCTGGGACAACACAAAGTGTGTTTTCATGGAGACATCCTGCCTTGAGAAAGAACGGGATTAATGAGGTAGGAAGTGTGAAAATCCTTTAATTTTAGGGAGCTGTGCCACCCGACTGAAATGCCTCTTAGCACGAAACCCGGAGCCAACAGTGGGTATTTATGTTCCATTCCTGGGAGCCACGTGATCTGAAAGATTCTATTTTCGCAGAGAAATAAATAAATAAACCCTAAATAGCAGTCTGGATCTTTTTAGATAGCTGGAAAATAAAACCGGACTTGGAAGCATCCTGATGACTCCAACAAAAATGGAGAAATCTAAATATTTGTTTGTATTCCACGATTTTTAGTCTCTTCCTAATTTTTTCAATGAGGGTTGCTTCATGAATTTTAACTGCTTGAAACTAAAAATCCTGTGTGTCGTGCTCAAGAAATCCTCCCAGTGAGCACCTAAAAAATCTCCTTTTCCTTTAAAACACCCTCATCTTGCCAGAGCGATAAAAACCCCCCCCAGCTTATATATATAAATAAGAAGCTGGTCAGCTGTATTTAAAATATTCAAAGTAATTCTCTACTTAGCACTTCTATCTTTAAGTTATAAAGCAAGGTTCACTGGCTGCTGACATTGTTGAATTGCAAATAAAGGGACTCGGCGAGGCTGCTGCTTTTTTCTCCTGCATCCTCTTAAAAATGCCTTTACAAATTAAGGCAAGTTGAGTTCAACACAGCAGAGAAACAAAGCTGAGCAGCCCCCCAGTGATTATATTAAAAATGCCACGAAGGTTCCTGCTTCAGTCTGACTGCCACTGATGGAGGCAACACCTGATTCTGCACCAGCTGAAGGGAAACCAACTCAGACTCACAAACATTTGGTTTTTAAAATAAGGAAAGGTACCAAAACAGCAGAGAGAAATTAATTAATTGGTGATATTTCTGATTAAATAGACAGTGATCAAGTTTTCTTGCCACAGGAAGGAAAGAAAATGGGTTTTGTAGAGTCATGGAATGGTTTGGGTTGGAAGAGGAGTGGAAGATCATCCAGTGCCACCCCCTGCCATGGGCAGGGACACCTTCCACTAGC
>NW_021940628.1:39976-44419 GCF_001715985.3 Manacus vitellinus | reverse complement strand
TTTCTTTCTTTCTTTCTTTCTTTCTTTCTTTCTTTCTTTCTTTCTTTCTTTCTTCCTTCCTTCCTTCCTTCCTTCCTTCCTTTTTTTTTGTTTCTTCCTTCCTTCCTTTCTTTCTTTCTTTTTCTTTCTTTCTTCCTCTTTTTCTTTCCTCCTTCCTTTCTTTCCTCCTTCCTTTCTTTCTTTCTCTATTTCTCTCTTCCTTTCTTTATTTTCTTTCTTTCTTCCTTCATTTTTTTTGTTTCTTCCTTCCTTTCTTTCTTTCTTTTTCTTTCTTTCTTTCTTTCTTTTTTCCTTTCTTTCTTTCTTTCTTTCCTTCTTTCTTTCTTTCCTTTTTTCTTTCTTTCTTTCTTTCTTTTTTCAGAGGCAACAGCTCCCAAAGTCAGGAGTCTTGGGCACAGCAGGGCTGGGATGTCTGTGCTGGAACAGACTTTCCAAGAGCTCTGCTGAGACCCTGCAGCTTCAACACTTCCTCAACGACTCCCATTCCCGTCTCCTGCCCATCCCGAGGGAAGAAGGACTCCCAGCATTTCCTAGGGATGTTTTCCGGAGCTCAGCCCATCCCCAGGGAGACTCAAGGGCTGGGCACTTCCAGTTCATTGGCCACGAGCTCAGGAACAACAGAAGGGGGACACTGAGGGAACCATCTGCTGCCTGCACAGGGGGCTGGGAGCACCCAAGGGAGCCCTGGGGCTGCTCCAGCACAGCCCTGGGCGAGGCACAGCTTGGCCTCCCCTCTGCCAGGGCTGGCAGTGCCAGGGCTGGGGGTGCCAGGGGCCTCCCAGGGGTCCAGCCAAGCTCTTCCAGGCAGGACTGAGGTGTCTGCCCTGCCATGGCCCCCCCAGGGATGGAGCTGGCAGCACGTCCACCCTGTGGGAATGAGGAGCATGGCATTTGTTTCCCCATCAGCTCCATGTGAACTGAATGGAACTCCTGTTACAGGGGGACAGAGGAATTTCCTGATGGATTTTGATCCTGCAGCATCACCCAGGACTGGGTTCTCTAAAAGCACCAGGGTTATTCCTGAATTAGGAACGGGAACAGGGGGGTCTGTGTTTGCTGCTTGTCAGTGGAAACATCTCTTTATTCAAATACCTGTTATTTTCCTTTTGGCTTTCCATCAAAGGAGGGCTGGGTGGTGATTCTGGGTGTGCAGAGATGGGGGGGATCCACAGGCCACTGTCCTTCAAGGCTGGAAGGGGGTGTAGGACTCAAATCCTGCCTGGTTCCTATGGGGATCTGCAGAGAGAAGGAAGAGGGAGGGATCCTGTGTGCAGCCCTGCAGGAAGAAGAATCAGCTCTGCCTCCCTCAGGAGATAAAGAGGATCTCATGGGAATGGGAAATTACAATAAGATTGATATAGAATCAGAGAAACATGGAATGGTTTGGCTTGGAAGGGACCTTAAAGCTCATCCCATTCCACCNGGACAGCTCCGTCTGGAGCCTCGACCTGCAGGGACACCTCATCGTGGCCGGCCGGAGCAACGGGAAACTGGAGGTGAGGAGCAGGGCTGGGCTGATGGGAAGGTGGAGGGGAGGAGCAGGGATACGGTAATGGGAAGGTGGAGGGGAAGAGCAGGGCTGGGGTGATGGGAAGGGGAAAGGGAGGGGCAGGGACACGGTAACAGGAAGGTGGAGGTCACACAGCTCCAGGGGCACAGCCCAGAGAGCTGTTACCTGGTGACAGTGACCCCTCCTCCCCCAGGTGTGGGATGCCATCGAGGGCACCCTCTGCAGCAGCAATGAGGAAGGACAGTCCGGAATCACGGCCCTAGTCTTCCTCAACAACAGGTAATTCCCTGGGCAGGGCTGGAGATCCTCTGCCAGGGTGGGCCAGGACCCAGCCCCGACCTCCACAGCAGCTCCAGGCTCAGCTGGGAAGTCACTTCCTCAGAACCATGGAATGTCCTGAGTGGGATGGGACCCACAAGGGTCATCCAGTCCCACCCCTGGCCCTGCACAGACACCTCAGCAGTCCCACTCTGTCCCTGAGAGCGTTTTCCAAACCCTCCTGCAGCTCTGGCAGCCTTGGGGCTGTGCCCACTGCCCTGAGGAGCCTGTTCTACCCTCTGGGGGAAGAACCTTTCCCTGAGATCCAACCTAAACATCCCCTAAAACCACTTCATAAAGCCTGGAGGCCTCTCTGGGCATCACTTCCAGTGCAACCACAGCCACAACGACAGAAATTCCCACAGGAATCAGCTTTTCCAGCTTCCAACTCAGCAGCCTGAGCCAGCCACGCTTCTCCCAAGGAACCCAACGTTTCCTCTGGAAGGGCTGTGAAGTCTTTTTACAGATCCTTGCCCAAAAATCCACGGCTGTAAAGTGACTTCGGGGCTTCAAGCGCTCGGAGCTGGCTCAGCTGCAGGGAACTCACTTCCAGAGATAACTCGGGATGGCTGCCTGCCCAGCTGCAACAAAAGCTGGATTTTGTAAAGCCAACTCAAGCCCTGCCATCCATTAGGAGAACTACAAAGCAGAACATTTCCAAGTTAATTGGTTTTGCAATTAAAGGATGCGCGGGACATGTGACGCGATTAATTTTACATCGACCGGGGTGGGAATTAAACGGAAAAGCGCTGGGTTGTTTCTTTAAACGGAGCATATGTTTGTTCCCAACACCCCCAGCTCCTTTGCAGAGCAAAACTGGGAGGCACTCAAACACTCCCACCCCTCTGGAGCTGGATTAACTTGGCGCTGTTGTGTTTTTTTCCAAGGCTGGGCTGCTTTGGAGACGGTTTGATCGGAGGCGTTGAAGGGCCCGTTTGGAAAGGCAGCACAGCTCCATGTGGAGAAGGAGCTGTTCCCTGCCCCGAGCCCCAGGAAGGATAAATCAGAAGGGTTTAATTGTTAATCCAGCAGCGTGTGGCTTGCAGTTGATAAATCTGTGCAGTTGTTTTGTGCTCGGCGGCCAAGTGGCTTTTGCAGGAGTTCAGCTGCTGAAAACGCTCCAAGTCTGGCTTTTCCCTGCCCAAGCTGGTTCCTAGCAGGATATCAGTCAGTGGGATTGCTGGCTGAGGGATCCCTGCTTGGAACACAGCGAGGAATGTTCTGTGAGTCGGAAAACTGGATGGATCTGGAAAAGTCTGGTCTGTGCTAAATACCGTGTGCAGTTCTGGGTCCTCGCTGCAAAAACGCAGGGGTTGGGGCTGGGGGAGCTTTGCAAATCACACAGACCAGAACTCTGGAGAGGAGCAAGCCCAGAGTGTCCAATATATGTATGAATTTCACCATCTGGGCGCAGATCGTCAGAGAGAGAAGAGGGATAAATTAATTAAGGGCAAAAATCGGAGTAATAACACTCTTTCAGTCTTAATCTGAAGCCTCAGTGTTGTGTTTGCAAATCAGACACCCAGTCCTGGTGTTTGAAGTGAGCACGAGGCACAGACCAGAATTCTGCAAGTCAGATGGTCCAAGGCAGGTATGAATTGCACAATGTGAAAGCAGATCATCAGAAAGAGAAGAAGGGTAAATTAATTAAGGGCAAAAATCAGAGAAACACCTTTTCAGCCTTAATTTAAAGAGGTCCCAGTATTCTGTTTGCAAATCAGACACCCAGTCCTGGTGTTTGCAGTGAGCACGAGGCACAGACCAGAATTCTGGAAGTCAGATGGTCCAAGGCAGGTATGAATGGCACAATTTGAAAGCAGATCATCAGAAAGAGAGGAAGGGTCAATTAATTAAGGGTAAAATCACAGGAACACTCCTTTTTGTGAAGGTTTGCCCTCTACTCTGTACCTGACTCTCCCACCAGCCGAGAAAAGGGAAGGCTGGGATTGACTGGAGCTTCTCCCCCCAGTTTGTATTAAATTCTCACTTCCTGAGATCAGCTAAAACACAGGAACATTTCACAGGCTGCTGCTTGAGGTACCTTTATTCCAGACTGCCTTCCCTTTACAGGCTGCTTTCCCTCAGAACATGGATCCTCTCTAAGCAGGGCTTCTGCAGCCTTGAAAATGGAAATTTATTCTCTTCCCAGTGTCGTGTGCTCCTCTTATCTGTGTGTTCCAGTTATCAGAATAAATACTAAAAGACAAGTCCTTGGAGAGATCCTGAATGTACATGAGCTAAGTACTCCAACCAGGAGCTAATCCAGGGAAGGAATTTCAAAACATGGATTATTCTTTATTAATTGGAAGAGATAACAAAGTAAGCCCTGAGAGGGGTGGGCAGCTGCCCCTCCTAAGAGTCAGGGAGGATGAAGGAGGGGCTTGCTTCAGTGAAAATTCAAGTTACAGTCCTAAGAACAAGCCTTTCTTAAGGGCCAGGAGGAGGAAGGGACCCTGAGTATCACAGAGCCTGAAGGAAGAGGAGCAAAGGGATTTTACACAACATTTGTGTGGAATTTTGTTGTCCAAAGTCTGTGAAACCCTGGAACTCGCTTGAATTTCAGTACAAACTGTACTTGGAGAAATTTTGATCTTTAGGAACCTAAAGGTTCCTGT
>NW_021940628.1:35600-37021 GCF_001715985.3 Manacus vitellinus | reverse complement strand
GATGTGGCACCAGTGCAGTTGGAAGGACAGAGCCCGTGAGTGTCACCCTGAGTGTGGGATCCCTGTGGGAGGGGTGACTTCAGAGGATCATGGAATTACAGAGTTTGGAAAATGCCTCTGAGACCATGGAGTGCAACACTCCCTCAGCACTGCCAAGGCCACCACTGACCATGTCCCCAAGTGCCACATCCACAGGGCTTTGAAAGCCCTCCAGGGATGGGAACCCCACCACTACCCTGGGCAGCTGTGCCAGGGCTGGGCAGCCCTTCCCAGGAAGGAATCTTCCCTGTATCCAACTTGAACCTGCAACTGAGGCCATTCCCTCTCCTCCTGTCCCTTGTTCCCTGGGAGCAGAGCCTGACCCCCCTTCCCCCCCAGCTCCCCCCTCCTGTCAGGGGGTTGCAGAGCCAGAAGTGTCCCCCTTCCTCTCCCCATCTCCTTCAGCCCTGCACGTCCCTGCCCTGCCCTGTCACCTCCCGACAGCTGTGACCTCCCCCTGCCCTGGCAGCACCATCCCGAGGGCTCTGGAGTCACTGCCAGGCTCTGGCTCTGCTGGGACAGGGATCAGGTGGATCTGCTGGGTCATGGGGAGCTCAGGTGGCACCACCCACACCCTCAGTGGCTGCCCCAGAGCCCTCACCTGCCTGTCCTGCCCCAGGTGTTCCGGCTGGAGGACTCCTGCTGCCTCTTCACCCTGCAGGGCCACTCGGGAGCCATCACAGCCGTGTACATGGACCAGGTACAGGGGTGGGGGACCAGCCCTGAGCTCATCCTGAGACTGTCCTTGAAACCATCCCTGACCCAGTCCTGAGAGCATCCCTGAGAGCATCCCTGAGCTTATCCCTGAGAGCGTTCCTGACCCATCCCTGAGCTTATCCCTGAGAGCATCCCTGACCCAGCCCTGACCATCCCTGAGAGCGTTCCTGACCCAGCCCTGAGAGCATCCCTGACCCATCACTAAGCTTATCCCTGAGAGCATCCCTGACCCAGCCCTGAGCTTATCCCTGAGAGCATCCCTGACCCATCCCTGACCCATCCCTGAGACCATCCCTGAGCCCACACCTGAGCCACCAGCTCAGCCAGAGGGACTCACCTGGACCCCTCCATCCCTTGCTGTGTCCTCACAGGCTGAGCCAGAGTTTCCCCCCGGTCACTGTGAGCTCAGTGATCCCTTTACCTGCAGATCTCCTGCCTCCCTGCCCTGTTGGAGCAGGGAACCCCTGTTCCTGCACTGCCAGGCCAGGGGGTGAGCAGGGCTGAAACGGGGCCTGAGCCCCTGAGGAGGGTCTGCCCCCACCCCCCAGAAAGAGGAGGGGGAGCCCCCCCTGTGTTGTCCAGCCCTGTGTAAATGAACTCAGGTGTCTGTGCCCCTGGTGGCCTTGGGGGTTTGTCACCCCCAGCCTGCTCGAGCACAGGGACAC
>NW_021940628.1:31871-35340 GCF_001715985.3 Manacus vitellinus | reverse complement strand
GAGCCAGCTGGGAATGCTGCTGTGCAGAGCCAGCTGGGAATGCTGGTGTGCAGAGCCAGCTGGGAATGCTGCTGTGCAGAGCCAGCCCGGGCACCGTGCCCTCCCTCGGGGTCCTGACCCAGCCCGGTGTCCCTGCAGACCATGGTGCTGGCGAGCGGTGGCCAGGACGGGGCCATCTGCCTGTGGGACGTGCTGACGGGCAGCCGGGTGGGCCACATGTTCGCCCACCGCGGGGACGTCACGTCCCTGACCTGCACCACGTCCTGCGTCATCAGCAGCGGCCTGGACGACGTCATCAGCATCTGGGACCGCAGCTCGGGCACCAAGCTCTACTCCATCCAGCAGGTGGGCCTGGGGGCACGGGGAGGGACAGCGGGGAACTGGTGGGGCTGGAAAAGCCCTCTGAGACCGTCGAGTCCAACTGCCCCCCAGCACTGCCAAGGCCACCACTGACCATGTCCCCAAGTGCCACATCCACAGGGCTTTGAAATCCCTCCGGGGATGGGGACTCCACCCCTGCCCTGGGCAGCTGTGCCAGGGCTGGACAGCCCTTCCCATGAGGAATTTTCCCAATACCAACCAAAACGTTCCCTGACACAACCTGAGGGCATTTCCTCTTGTCCTGTCCCTTGTTCCCCAGGAGCAGAGCTCTGCCCCATTCCCAGCCCCCAGGGCTCAGCTCTCCCCATCCCAGAAGCAGGGCTCGGCTCTCCCCCATGCCAGGCCCGTGGCTCAGCTCCCTGCCCGTCCCCCACAGGAGCTGGGCTGCGGTGCCAGCCTGGGCGTCATCTCGGACAGCGTGCTGGTGACGGGGGGCCAGGGCTGCGTGTCCTTCTGGGACATCGGCTACGGGGACCTGCTGCAGACCGTGTACCTGGGCAAGAGCAACGAGGCGCAGCCGGCGCGGCAGATCCTGGTGCTGGACAACGCCGCCATCGTCTGCAACTTCGGCAGCGAGCTCAGCCTGCTCTACGTGCCCTCCGTGCTCGAGAAGTTGGACTGAGCAGGAGCGGGGCAGGCGGGACCGAGGGGGCTCGGCCCGAGGGGACGGGACGGCGGCTCCATCGCTCCGGCCGTGCCTCCGGCACCTCCCCACCTCAGACACCCGGCAGGGCCCCGCCTTCCTGCTCCTCTCCCTGTCCCAGCACCTTCCCTGCCGTCCCGGGGGCTCCCAGGGATGGTACAGAGGGACACAGGGTAGGGCAGGGGGGAACAGTGGTGGTGGCTCCCAGCGCTGACCTGCCAGGGCACGGAACAGCCCCCGGAGAGCCCCGGGGGCAGCGGGGAGAGGGCCGGGACCGACCCCCCGGGCGTGGCTCAGCCCCCACGTGCCTTAGGGCGTGGCAGGGCCCCCAGCCCCACCCCGGCCACAGCAGCCCTGCCCTATTTATTTATATGCTGTAAATAGTTATTATTTATTGGGGCAGGGGGGCACGGGGGGTCAGCACCCCCCTCACCCTGGCACAGCCGCCCTGCCTGGTCCCTCCTGCACCCCGTTTGCAGCAATAGCACCTTCCTCCTCCTCCTCCTCCTGCTGCGGGGCCAGAGGAGGCTTTTCTCAGGTTGGGAGGGGCGGGAGCCTCGCCCACGCTCCTGCAGGTGCTGGGGAGGGACCCCCGGGCGGGGNCCATGACACATTCCCACCTGTCCCTGTGCATTTCTGCCCCCGGGTTTCTCCAGCCCTGGGTTGCTCTGCTGGAGCCTCAGTCCTGGCAGTGTCTGACCCTGCAGACACTGCAGCTGAATTATGGTTTCTGGCTTCCTGCTCCCTCTTAAAGAAGAGGAAAAGTTGGCAAACTCCAGAGCTGTCGGGTTTAGTCCTGTCAGAGCGAGTTTTCCTTTCCAACCCCACCAGGGCAGGGAAAGGACCGGGAGCACTTTGTTCTCTTTCCAGTTAATCAGCCCCTTGTAATAATTAAATAGGAATTGATTGTAAGGGACATTAATTGAGATTTAAAAGAGAAACATTGTAATTAACTCCAAATAATGGAGGCAATAAATGTGGAAACTTATTAATACCATTATTAATACAATAACCTTGTGAGGATCCTTTGGAGCTTTTCCTTCCCGCAGCCCACAAAGGCCTCACAGGGGCCACCATAACTTAGAGATCAATTAACACACTTTGAGCAAATAACCCACATTTTCAATTAGTGGACTCTTACTTGCTGGCTCTGCCAGTGGCTCTGCCTTTTTTCTCCTTGGCATCCTGTATCCATCAGCTCCTTGAGCCTCCTGCCTCCCCACAGCTCCTCTGATCTCTGTAATTTGGGAGAGTGTTCAGCTGCTCCTTCATCAGTGAGAGCATCAGGTTGGGAACAGAGAGAAAAGAGTTTGATTATCAGACCAAAGAATCACCTTCAAACAGATAATTATGTTACATATTATATTAATCGTAAAATAATAAAATTATTTTTAAAACTAGCAATAAAAAGACGAGGGAGAGGCTTTTGGAAAGGCCAAAATTTTGTGTTTTGCCACATCCTCTTCGTTATTTCTCCTGACCAAGCTCAATGTCAGGCAGAAAAAGCCTCAGGGAGCTTCTGAGCTTCTCCATCTCGGACAGTCTGCTGGATTTTTTGTTCTTCTTCTTCTTCTTGTTCAGTCATTTTTCTCCTCAGAAATGCAGAAGTCCTGGCAGAGTTGCCTCATTCCAACAGGCTCCCGCCAAACTGTGCTGAGGCAACGCTTGCCCTCGCAGCCAAAATTTATAGGCAGGCCCACGATCCCAAAGAGTTGTTGCTTCCTGCTCTCTTTTCCATGTTCACACCTATTCCCACATTTTCCTGCTCTTTGGCCACGTTCAAACAGAGAATTTCTTGTCCACAGACCATAAATTATCCAAGGCCTGTTCCAAGGTTTTTCTGTTCCTTCCCCAGTCCCCCAGGGGCAGGAGAGGGGAAGGGAAGATCCTTGCAGGAGCAAACCCACGCCCGGAGCACTCGGAGGCTTCTTTGGGATGCAAAAGCCCCCATTTTTTTTAACTTTTAATCAATTTTTTTCCTTTTAATCAATCCTGCCATGAAAGCCCCTCTTTGAAATAAAATGGGACGTGTGGCCCTTTGGGGTTAATTATCAGCTGCTCCTCTGGATGTTACCTCTGAGGGGCTGGAAAAAGGAAAAATGCTAAGTCAAGGCAGTGTGGGAACAGTCAGAAATATCCACATTTACCTCGCAGAGAGAGGGGAGGTTTTGAAGTCTTGTTAAGGATTCCCAGCCATCCTGGCCCGCTGCTTTCATCAGAGGCAGAGGCAATGACTGCTGATCAGAAAAATGGGTTTCCCAGCCCAAAATAGTTCCAAGGATTTCCAAGATACTCTTATTTTGGAGGGAGAAAAAAAGCTCAAATCTACATGTTTTTATGCCATGATTCCCCAGGATCCCAGTGTTGGCACTGATGGGGAACAGAGGAGCATTCCCTAAGTATATAACTTTAATTTCATAATGGAAATGAATATTGTATTAAAAT
>NW_021940628.1:24562-27394 GCF_001715985.3 Manacus vitellinus | reverse complement strand
TCGGGGCAGCACCCACCTCTCGAGCAGCTGCTGCCGCTGGGCCTGGCTGGCCTGGCACACGGCCCGTGCCCGCTCCAGCAGCTTGGCTGCCTTCCCCTCCAGGTCCGTGTAGAAATCCTTCCCCTCCTGGGACTTCTTCATCAGGTCCTCGTAGGCCTCGTAGGAGGCCACCAGCGTCTGGACGGTGGTGTTCCACCTGGGAAAGGGGCAGGGAGGGGATGGACGACCGGTATAAAGGTTGGGCCCAGTCCAGGCTCCCGGGTGACCCCCCAGCTCCCACTGGGATGCACACAGGGACAGGACAAAGCCGCTGGCACGGCTCCCAGCCCGGGGTGGGACGGGGGAAGCCAGGGGTGAGCCCCCCCCGTTGTTGGGCCCTGAGCCCCCCGCACTCACTTGTGCTCCACCTCGGCCAGCCCCTTGCGCACGGCCGCGTACTTGACGTTGGCGTCGGTCAGGGCCTTGAGCACGTTCTCCTGCGCCGCCAGGTTCTGCTCCAGGTACACCTTCAGCTGGTCGTACTTCCTGAGCTGCTCCTCGAAGAGCTTCTGCCGGGACAGGGGAGGGTCCGTGGGGCTCGGGGCGGAGCAGCCCCCGCGGGGGAAGGGGCCCGTCCCCAGCCCCACCTTCATCTCGGAGCGGTCGGTGGTGACCAGCGAGGTGGTGATGTCGTCCTTCTGGATCATCTCCCGCAGCTGCTGCTCCAGGGACATCCGCTGGTCCCGCATCTCCTGCACCTTGGCCAGGATTCGCTTCAGGTTCTGCAGCACCTGTTTGTCGTCTGGGGGTGGGGCAGGGTCAGGGGCAGGGCCAGACCCCGAGGGACCGCATGGAGCCCGAGGGGGTGGATCAGGGCTGGGATCCCCAGGGGTGAGGGGCCACGCCCTGGGACAGTGACCAGGGCTCTGACCCCAAACAAGGCCCCACTTGTCACATTTCCACGGGGACAAGCACCCACCCAGCTCACACGGACGGTGCCAGTGCCCAGGGACACACAGGGACCCCCAGGGGGGCACAGGGAGGGACAGCCCTGCCTCCCCCAGCCCAGGGTGGCACATCCAGCCTCAGGGGGTTACAGCCCTGCCTCCCCCAGCCCAGGGTGGCACATTCAGCCCGGGGGGGCAGAGGGAGGGACAGCCCTGCCTCTCCCAGTCCGGGGKGRCACATTCAGCCCRGGGGGGCAGAGGGAGGGACAGCCCTGCCTCTCCCAGTCCGGGGKGRCACATTCAGCCCRGGGGGGCAGAGGGAGGGACAGCCCTGCCTCTCCCAGTCCGGGGGGCCACATTCAGCCCAGGGGGGCACAGGGAGGGACAGCCCTGCCTCCCCCCTGCCGGGGCCAGGCCTCACCTTCGCTCAGGGTGGGGGTGGGCAGCGCGGCCCGGACCTGCTCCAGGGGGCCGCCGAGCAGGCGCAGGTTGCCCAGGTGCAGGTTCATGGCGCGGTGCAGCTCGGTGTTGGTGAAACTGGCCTTCTCGTGCAGCTCCAGGTACTTGGAGCACTCCTTGCTCACCTCGGCCAGCCCCGGGGGGGACCCCGGCGCCGGCGGGACCCGCCCCAGCAGCTCCTGCAGCTTCCGCTCCTGCGCCTCGTCCTCCTCCAGCAGGTCCCGGATCTCCTTCAGCGACGCCTCCACGTCCGTGAAGACCCCGGAGAGCACTGGGGGGACACGGGGAGCGGGGCTGGGACACCCCCCGACTGCTCTGGGCCTGGAGCCAGGCACGGACACGGCCTCCCAGGATGAAACCCGGCTGTGGGCAGCCCAGGGCAGGACGTGGCAGCCCAGACACCGGGGTGGTGGGCGCTCCTGGGCACCGACCCCCTCAGGGTCACCCCCCTCCCATCCAGCAGGGATGGGATTCGCTCTGGGATTCAGGAATTTACACCAGCAAAGAAGTGGCTGCTGGTGCAGCCGTTCCCCGTGCCCAGCTGTGGGCAGGCAGCAGTGCCACCCCCGTCCCTCACCCTGCATGGACTGGACGAGGTTGCGGACGGTGTCGGGGCGCACGCTGAGGGCAGCACACTTCTCCATCAGCACGGCCGGGATGTGGTTGTACATGTCCAGGTTGTCCACAGTCTCGGGGTCCAGCTGCATGGAGTCCATGAACTGGCTGTGGGGCACAGAGGGGTCCCTGAGGGGTGGCCGTGTCCCCCCTGCCAGAGCCCAGGACCCACAAGGCCCCTGGGGGTGGGAGGGCCCCACCAGTCCCCTCACGTACTCCAGCACTTCGTTCTTGGCCTCGATCTTGGCCATCACGTCCCGCAGCAGTTTGGCCTTTTCCTCGCTGTGACAGGACAAAACATGCCATGAGTGCAGGGAAACCTCTGCCAGGATTCCTGAGCCCGGGGGTCCCTGGGTCCCCTGAGCCCTGGTCCCCCCTGGGGACTGGCTGGAGCCCCGTCCAGCCCTGGGGGGCCACAGATGGCTGTGACGTTGGTCCCCTGCAGCTCCTCCAGCCTGCAGAGCCCGAGCTGGGACAGGGGGGCCTTGCTGGGACACACACCCCCATCCCACCCCATCCCACCCCAGACACACCTGTACAGGGACGAGGCCTCGTGGGCAGCCATGGGCACCAGCTTGGCAAAGATGTCGGGGCCGGTGACCGCAGGGTCCGTGGGGTTCACGGGCAGAGCCTTCACCAGGGGGGCACCTGCGGGACACAGCCCTGGCTGGGACCATCCCACACAGATCCCTGTTCCCAGGGAGCTCCCCTGGCTGGGACATCCCACACGGATCCCCGTTCCCAGGGAGCCCCTGGCTGGGACATCCCACATGGATCCCTGTTCCCAGGGAGCCCCTGGCTGGGACATCCCACACGGATCCCTGTTCCCAGG
>NW_021940628.1:20044-24327 GCF_001715985.3 Manacus vitellinus | reverse complement strand
CCCTGTTCCCAGGGAGCCCCTGGCCATGTCCCACACGGATCCCTGTTCCCAGGGAGCCCCTGGCCGTGTCCCACACGGATCCCTGTTCCCAGGGAGCCCCTGGCCGTGTCCCACATGGATCCCTGTTCCCAGGGAGCCCCTGGCTGTGTCCCACAGGGTTCCTGTTCCCAGGGAGCCCCTGGCCATGTCCCACTGCCCACCTTTGACAGACTGCAGGGTGTCCAGCGCGGGCACGGCCTCGTGGTAGATGAAGTCGTTGTCCTTCTTGGCGGAATTGTACCTGCAATTGGGAGGTGATGCCTTGTCGGGAGCTGTGGGCAGCATTCCCAGCTCCCTGAGCTCGCTCCCACTGGGATCAGCCCCCCAGGTCTCCCAGGATCACTCCAGCATTCCCACAGCAGCTGTTGTTCATCCCCAGAGCCTGGGGCAGTGCCGGGCTCTGCAATGGGGACACCAGGGAGGCTCCCCAGGCTCCCTGTCCCCCAACATTCCCAATCCCTGGAGAAGGACAGATACACCACCCTGGGGTGCCCCATCCACACTCACTTCCCACCAATCACATCCATGGTGAACCTCAGGGCTTCCTGCACGGTGTCGGGCTGGCCCTGTGGAATTGAGAGCAGGAATCACTGCCAGTGTTCCCAGAGCCTCCCAGGCACCTCCTGCTGCACTCCAGACAGGAATGGAGAGGCCTGGGGGCAGCTGAAGCCTCTTAAAGCCATCCCCATCCTCCCCTTCCCAGTCTTCCCAGCCTGGCAGCCCAGGGCCCAGGTCTAGAGTGGGAAACCCCCAATCCCTGCTCCCAGGAACACACCTTGGCCAGCTTGATGGCTTCGTTGAGCTTATCCAGAGCACTCTGGAAGTAGATGACCTGTGGACAGAGGGGGAACTGGGGTTGGCACGGGAGGAAATGTCCCTGCCCTGCACAGGGACACCAGTCCCTGAGGGCCAGAGCTTCCCAGGGGTTTCCCAGAGCTCCCAGGCACTGGCAGGACACTCATGGATGCCCAACATGCCACCCTCTCCCAAGACACAACCCCCTTCCCAGAACCACGATCCAGAGCCTGGAGTGGATGACGTGGGATGACGTGGCCTCGCTCACCCTCTCCCCAAACTTCTGCTGCTCCTCGGCCTGCTTCCCCATGTGCAGCTGCAGGGAACAGGGAGCAGAGCTGTGTGACTCCGGGGAGAGCTTCGAGAGGGGCAGGAAAAGCCCAGGGATCAGCCCGAGGCGGGGTGGGAGCCCCCCAGCCCCTCCCCACTCACGTGGGCCACGGCAGCAAAGTAGTAGATCTTCATCTGCACCAGCTTCTTCCAGTCCTTCTGGATCTTGCCCAGCAGCGCCGCCGTCTCCGAGTTCTCCAGCGCCCTGCAGGCCTCCTTGTAGTAATCCACCACCTGGGGGGGACAGGGCTGGGCACCCCGGGAACACAGAGCCCAGGGAGCCCCAGCAGGGAGGGCAGGGGGGGCACCGGCCCAGGGATTGGGATCGCCCGGAAAAAGGGTTCCTGTGGGGAACTCAGGGATGTGTCTGGGATCAGAGCCAGGGACTGGGGACAGCACTGGGACACCTGTCCCCATCCAGGCTGCTCCAAGTCCTGTCCAGCCTGGCCTTGGGCACTTCCAGGGATGGGGCAGCCACAGCTTCTCTGGGAAATCCATTCCAGTCCCTCACCTCCCTCACAGCCAAGAATTCCTTCCCAATATCCCCCCCAAATCTCCCCTGTGCCAGGGGGCAGCCATTCCCTGTGTCCTGTCCCTCCAGGCCCTTGCCCAAAGTCCCTCTGCAGTTCCCAATGCCCAGATTGTGCTGGGAGCAGCTCCTGGAGCTCACCTGGGCACTGATCCGGGCCACCAGGAAGCTCTTCCTGTTGTCCAGCATGGACTTCTCCAGGAGACACTCCTGTGCCTGGCCCTGCCAGGGACAAGAGGGGGAATGTTCAGTGTCCCCAGCCCTTGGGACACCCCAGAACTCCAGCAGGACCCCCCAGCTCCAGCCCCTTTCCTGAGAGTTCAAGGAGGCACAGGTAATATCAGTCCCAAGGTGTCCAGAGAGTCCAGGAATGTCTCAGAGCCTTCCCTGACTCCCATTGCTCCCCAAAACCTCCTTTCCCCCCTGGAGAGAGCCCAGATCCCACAGACAACTCCCCATGGGACACTGGGATCCCATCTCCTTGGATCCCCAGGGAACACCCAACCCTATGGACACAGGTCGAGGTGTCCCAGTGCCCCCAGTGCCCCCAGTGCCCACCAGCATGAGGTTGATGTTGAGGCTGAGGATCTGGTGGCTCATGTCCACGCTGTAGGAGTGTGGGAAGTGATCCCGCAGGTAGGTGAAGGCACCAGCAGCACATTGGAAGTGGGTGCAGGAAACCTTCATGCCCTGAGGGGATGGAATGGTTTGGGTTGGGAAGGACTTCCCAGATCATGGAGTTCACCCGATCCCAGCACTGCCAAGGCCACCACTGACCACGTCCCCAAGGGCCACATCCAAAAGGCTTTGAAATCCCTCCAGGGATGGGACTCCACCCCTGCCCTGGGCAGCTCTGCCAGGGCTGGACAGCCCTTCCCAGCAGGAATTTTCCAATATCCAACCTGACCCTCCCCTGGAACAGCTGGAGGCCATTCCCTCTCCTCCTGTCCCTTGTTCCCTGGGAGCAGGGCCCAACCTCCCCAGATTCACCCTCCTGTCCCCCTGTGGTCCCCCCTGAGACTCCCCAGCTGCTCCTGGTGCTCCAGCCCCTTCCCCAACTCCCTTCCCTTCCCTGGACATGCTCCAGCTCCTCCATGACCTGTTCCCAGAGCCCCAAACCTGCCCCCATGATTGCAGGTGTGCCCTCCCAGCTCCCAGCACAGGGACAGCCCCTGCCCTGTCACAGCCCTGTGGGGCAGAGCTGTCTCTGGGCTCTCTGGGGCCGTTACCTCCTCAGACACTCTCTTGTCCATGGCTCCCAGCATGGAATGCAGTGCTCCTGTGGGGACAGGGCAGGCTCAGTGGGGCAGAGACCCCCCAACAGCCCCAGGAATGGAGCAGGGAGGTCCAATCCACGGGGTCCCGTTCCTCACCCAGGTTGTAGAGAACACAGGCCTGCTCATACTTGATGTCCTCATGTGTCACCACCTTCCCCGAGAAGATCTCGGTCCTGGGGGAAAAGGGGGTCCCAGGACAGGGAACAATTAGGGATTCTCCCAGAAGCAGGATGTGCCAGGAGCCCTGTTCCCCACGGGTCCCTGGGAACCCCCTGTGCAGGACACTGCTCCCCAAAGGTTCCCTGGGATCCCCCCCTTCCACCCTGGGGCAGGACACTGATCCTTGAGGGGTCCCCAGGACCTCCCTGTGCCAGGAGCCCGTTCCCTAAGGGGTCCTCCAGAGCCCCCCTGTGCCTCCCTGGCACAGCATCCCATTTCCCAGAGGTTCCCACTGTACTGCCCTGGGGCAGAACCCCATCCCCTGAGGGGTCCCCAGGACTCCCCTGTGCCAGGACCCCATTCCCCGAGGGCTCCCAGGACCTCCCTGTGCCACCCCAGGGCAGGACACGGTTCCCCAGGGGTCCCTGGGATGCTCCTGTGCCAGGACAGCCCCCCTTCCCCGGGGTTCCCCTCACCAGGTGACGGGCACGGCGGCGTCCTGCCCCGCTCCCATGGGAATGCGGCTCTGCAGGAAGTGCAGCTGGCCCAGGTACTTCCGCAGGGTGCTGCAGCCCTCGAAGTCCCTGGGAACGCTGACGGCGCTCTGGGAACACGGGGCGGGGTGAGGGGGGGTCGGTAGAGCCCCCCCCGAGGGCCCCCCCCGGGCAGGTCCCCCCTCACCTGCCGGAGCAGCTCCAGCTTCCGCAGCTCCTCGTTGTAGTTCTCGGGGTTCTCCCCGTAATTCTTCAGGACAAACTGCGGGACGGGAGGGGGGTGAGGGGCCCGGAGACCCCCGGGGGGGCCAGCGGGGGTGGGGGACCCCGGGCTGGGCCAGGGGGGCTCGAGGATGAAAACGCTCCGACCCCCCGAGGGACCAGTTCCATCCCCGCGGGCAAGGGAGGGAATCCGGGAACTGCTGAGGTTGGAAAAGGAAGTTGCGGGAAGGGAGAAGGTCCCCCCGACCCCCGCAGGTGAGGCAGGTTGGGGACACTCCCAGGGCCACCTGCGCCCTGTGTGCCCCCTCAAACCGCAGGGGAGTGAGGCAAACACGGGGGGAACCTCCCCATCCCCTGCCCTTCCAGGAATCCCGGCACGGGGAGCGCCGGCAGGGGCGGGGCTTGTTTACACTCGTCATTAAGGGATTAATTAGTCAG
>NW_021940628.1:17011-19009 GCF_001715985.3 Manacus vitellinus | reverse complement strand
GCCCCGGGCGCTGATTGGAGGAGACTGGTGTTGTCATACGAAGCTCCGCCCCCGGACAAGAGGGGCGGCTGCCATGGCAACCCCCGGTACCAGGCCCTGTCAAACCCTCCCCGCACGGGCGCCATTAATTACCCTGTTAATTACCCCATTAATTACCCCTTTCCTCACCTCCCGCGACGCATATTGAGGCCTCCAGGACCCCTCGGTGGTCCGGGGGATGCCCCATCCTCTCCCCAGGCCTTTTCCAACAATGTGGAACAATCACAAAAACGGAGTTTTTACCCTACAACATTCCATTCATTTATTGAACTCGTTAATTGGATTATTCGATCCATTAATTAATTGACCCATTAATTTATATGCCCCATTAACTGAATCACTTGGCCCATTAATTGAATTATTCCATCCATTAACTGAAGGATTTGATGAGCTCTGGCACAGGAGCAGCCCCTCGAGAGCTTTCCAGATCCCAGAGGGACTGGAGCCATCTTCTTCCAGCTGGGAAAACTCACTCTGCACCCAGTTTTCCCAGCCCACTTGTCCTGGTTTTTCAGGCATGGGGACACCAGGATGTGGGCACAGGGCCCTGGGGACATCAGGATTCAGGGATACTGGGACACTGGGCCTCAGGGACACTGGGCTGCAGGGACATCAGGACCTGGGACACAGAGACAGTGAGTCCAGGTGACCCTAGGCCTGTCAGGGACATGGGGACACAGGGAGGGTCCCTGCTCCCTGGGAATCCCCATTTCAGCACCTGGAGCCCCTCCCTCCAGTCCCATTTTAACCTAAAACAGAAGGAGACAAAGGCTCTCAATTGTCAATTGGAAAAATCATGGTTTCACGTTTAATTCCCTGGTTCTGGTGCAGCTGGATCCACGTTCTCCCACAGGGAAAGTGCCACGTTGCCCCAGCTGCTCCTCCATCCACGTCTGCAGGATAAATCCCTGTGGGACGAGGGCGCTGGCACGGGGAGGGTGGTGCAGGTGACAAGGTGACCACCCTCCCCTGGACAGGGGGTGACACCAGATGGACCTCCGGGGATGGGAAGTGTCCCAGATCAGCATTCCTGGGGGATTCCAGCTTTAATTAACTACAGCTGGGTTAATTACGGTGACAGAAGCACTGCACCCCCTTCCTGGGCCTTCCTAAATCCCTCTGGATCGCTGGAGCAGGAGCCTGGAATGGAAAGGGCAGGAAGGTCACTGGCCCTGCCTGGGGGTTCCAGGGGTTCCCCTCCTATCCCCCTGGATCAGGGGTGTCCGGGGGTTCCATGACCACTCCCGGGAAGCGCCGGGAGAGGCCTCAAACGTTCCCAGTGTACTCTGGCAGCACTGCAGGAATGGCAGAGGCCACACCAGGCCCCCCCACGCTGGAGCCTGCGGCGGGAGGGGCTGTGGGATCCCGGACACGGCCAATCCCAGGCTCTCCAGAACCACGGGAAGCTCCAGGAAGGCACGGCCAGAGCAAGGGGTGACACGAGGACAGGCTGGGAACGCAGCCCCACAGCCCACGGGGTCACCGGGAGGGTCCCAGTAGCCAATCCCCCCCCCCAAGCATTGCCGTGGGATCCCAGCCCCGGGGACTCCCTGGGCAGCCGGGGCGGGGCTGCCCCGGTAATTCCAGGGAATGAGGGAATTACCAGGATGGGGCAGAGCAGCGACAGCTCACCTGGACACGTGGTGACTCCGGAGAAATCCTGCCGGAGGGAGGGCTGGGTCCCGCGTCCCCCCACAGGAGGGGCTGAGCCCTCGGTAGCGTTAATTAGGTAGCATTAATTAACCACAAGAAGGCCAGTTTCGGTGATAGGTCCTCTGAATCCACCTCCTCCTTCCCGTTGGCTTCCTCGACGGGGCTGGATCCCCAGAGCGGGAGCCTGGAACGGGAAAGTGCAGGAATGTCCCCGGCCCTGCCTGGGGGTTCCAGGGCTCCCCCGGTGTCCCCCCCCAGATCCCTCCCGGGCCCTGGGGGTGTCCGGGGGTTCCATAACCGCCCCCG
>NW_021940628.1:13799-16006 GCF_001715985.3 Manacus vitellinus | reverse complement strand
AGCCCCGGCGCGGGGCATTCCCGAACGCGGGCGTGGGACCTGCAGGACCCCCGGCCCGGATCCCCCTTCCCGGGGGTTTCCCGGATCCCCCTTCCCGGGGGTTTCCCGGATCCCCCTTCCCGGGGGCCCGCCCCCTCAAAAAAAAAAATCCTCCTCCCCATGTGAATGGGGGTGTTGAGAAGATCATTAATTGATCGGGTTATTATTTATGAAGCTCTTAATTTATGGGTTTGTTAACTTACTTAAATCAACTCTTTACGTGAATTAATCTCATTTCTATACCGGTTCATTTATACCTTTATACATTTGTACTTCCTCGTGTCTCTGGGTCTCAGCAGCTGCCCCTGTTCCCACCTTGCCCTAATTTCCCTCATTTCAGCCCATTTCTGGGTCCTGGGGGGGAGGTTCAGCCGGAGCTGCTCCACAGTCCTGGAGCAGGGGTGGCTTTGATCCCGTAATTTTGGGGAGAAATCAGATATTTTTGGGGGGCCCTGGACTCCCAGGGATCCCGAGAAGGGGCAGCAGGTTCCCGCTGAGCCTCTGCCTGGGACTGAGCAAAACATTCCCAGAGCAAGGGAAAACGGATGGATTTCTTGGGGCATTGCCATCCAGGCTTCCCGTGGAGCCAGACCTGGGAATTCAACCCCCCCGGTGTCACCTGGTGCTGCAGGGGGAGGAATTACCCTCCTGGAGACGGGATGCTCCTGCCTTTGGGAAGGACTTGGCTCCCAAGGCTTCAGGAGGTGTGGGGTGACCCCAGGTGTGGGTCCCACCTCTTCCTTGGGATGTCCCAGTTTGGAGTCTGGATCCTCCTCTTAAGTGCTTGGACATGTTCAGCTGGTCCCCCCACCGCTCTCCATCCCACCTGGATGATCCCACCTGTCCTCCTTCTGATCCCTAAATCCTCCTCACAGCCCCTTCCCGGGGCTGATCCCACATTTTCCAGTCCCTCCTGCACCAGTAATCTCAGACCTGTCTGTTCCTGTCCTGATCCCGATGGATTGTGAGCTCCCTGAGCCCCTCCAGAGCTGTGGCATCTCCTGGGCTGACTCCTGGGCTTGTGGAGCTTCCTTGGAGCCAGTTTTCCATGGTTTTGGTGGTGGATCACCATTAAACCCGGATCGTTCAGCTGTGGAGTCGGGGGATCCATCCCTGTGTCCAGCTGCTGTTCCAGCTGCAGGGAGAACTCTTCCCCCTGTTTTTTTTCCACCCTGTGGATCATTCCAGCAGCGTTCTGGGCTGAAGTGAGGGCACTGAGTCCCTGAGGTGCTGATCCAAAGGGATGGCAGGGCGGGTTTGGGATGAGCAGGAAAGTCCCAGCTCAGCTTTGGGTAAAGCCTGAACTGGTTTAAACTGGGGGCCTGGAATTCCTACCAGGAGCTGGTGTTCCCAGGATCTCACTGGTGGTTATCCCAGCAGGAACGAGCTGTTTCCTGGGCAGGTTTGGGATAAACTCCCATTTCCCATCCGGAATTCCCGCGGGGCCGTGGGAGCCTGCCCGGGGCTGGGAGCGGGTGGGGTCACACCTGGAGCCCCAGGTGAGCAGGGATGTTCCCAGCCTGGTTATTCCTGGGAGGAGGAGAGGGTGGAGGTGGATTTTCTGGGAATGATTTGCCTGTCAGGAGGATTTTCCTGCTGGTCTGACTCCGGAATCCGTCCGATGGCTGCGGGTGATCCGGAGCTTGCACGATGTCCCTGAAGGAATTCTCTGTTAGCGTGAAATTCCTGACTTTCCAGCTTGGGAATGCCCTGGATGGATCCAGCCCCGTGCCCTGGGCTGATCCCTCAGCAGGGCAGGGGGGATTCTGCCCCTCTGCCCCTGTCTCAGCTGAGACCCCCCTGCAGAGCTGCCCCAGCCCTGGGAACAGCAGCAGGAGGACGTGGAGCTGCTGGAGAGAGTCCAGAGGAGGCCCCTGAGCTGCTGGAGATGCTCCTGGGGCTGGAGCCCCTCTGCTCCTTGGGGTGTTTGGGGGGCCAATAAAGTGGATTTTGGAGTGTCTGTGCTGTGGCTGCTGGGGGAGCAAACAGCTGCCTGTGTTACTGGGAGATGGGGAACGGGGTAACAGATAAAATTCCACTGGCCCAGGGTGCTCCAAGCCCCCTTCAGCCTGGCCTTGGACACTTCCAGGGATCCAGGGGCAGCCACAGCTTCTCTGGGCAACCTGTGCCAGGGCCTCACCACCCTCCCAGCCAACAATTCCTTCCCA
>NW_021940628.1:11361-13429 GCF_001715985.3 Manacus vitellinus | reverse complement strand
GGGGAGTTGTAGCCTCATTCCCAGCTTTGCTTTCCAAATGTGAAACCTGAAACTCAAAATAGAATCATGGAATGATGGAAGAGTTTGGGTTGGAAGGACCTTAAGGCTCACCCAGTTCCACCCCTTGCCCACCTCCCACCAGCCCAGGTTGCTCCCAGCCCCGTCCAACCTGGCCTTGGACACCTCCAGGGATGGGGCAGCCACAGCTTCTCTGGGCAGGAAAAAGCTTTCCTGTCCATGGACTCAGTGGATCATGGGATCATTAAGGTTGGAAGAACCTCTGGCATCATCAGGTCCAACCACTGGTCTCTACCCAGGTGCTGGAGACAAACCAGCTCTGACCTCTGAGGAGGAACCAGGGCTCAGCCTCCCGTGGGATGGGGGGATTTCCCAGCAGGAAAGCACCAAGGATGTGGGGTGTTCCCAGGGATTTAGGGGTGCAGGAGGCGGGGTGGGAGGTGGGAATGGGCTCGTGCCACAGCCCCATCACCAGTTCCACCCCCAGCTCGACCTGTCACGTGGGAGGGAGGAAGCTGTGGCCGTGGCACTTCCTGGCCCTGAGCTCCTCCATTCCGGCCCTGGCTCCCCCAAAGCCAGGGGAGCAGCTCCCCCTTTCCCCCCAGAGCCCCCCCGGCTCTCCCAGCCCGGTTCTGTCCCATCTCCCGGGGAGTTCCATGGAGGACGAGGTGGGTGCCGGGATGGGAGGCCCCAGCAGCAGGAGCTGTCTCAGAGCTGCGTCACTGCGGGAGGTGCCTCTGCCTCGGGTTTGGGATCCCCAGACCCTCTCCCCAGAGAGCTGGGGGGCTCGGGATCATCCCAGCCCCATGGAGACAGCACATCCCTGAGGGAAAAGGGGGGGTTATGGATTGGGGTGGGTCTGGAGCCAGCTGGGGAAAGGGGAAGTGTCTGGGTGCCGATTCCAGTCGGGGATTCCTGCGTCGCTCTGCTTTGCATTCCTAAAAGATTCCCATGGAATTAGATCCCTGGGCATCGGCAGCCAAGATTTGGGATGGGGCACCCTGGAGTTGGAGCGTCCCCAAACCTCTGCTTTTGGCAAACAGAACCTGTTGAATCCAGGATTTCCTTCTCTGTGGAGTCCCAAGCCCTGGGCAGGGTTATGGAGTCACAGAATCATGGAATATCCCGATCAAGGATCATGGAATCCTTCTCCTGGATGCTTCCCAAAAATCCACACTGCTGCTCCTGAGGCAGGGGCCGTAGAGTTGTTGTCTTCCCTTTTGTCCTATAGAATCCCTTTATCTCCCTGATCCAAGGGATGTTTTTCCAGGCCGTGCTGTCCCCAGTGTCCTTGTGGCTGATCATTCCCCTTCTCCCGGGAGCTTTTCGTTGGTTTAGATTTAATTAATTCACCTTTGGAAGCGCCTTCTCTGCCCCTGCAGATCCAGTATTCCTTTCTCTTGGCTATGGGGGTCAGGGAAGCTGGGATGTGACTGTCCTGAGGGGTGGGAAGCAGAGGCCACCAGGGAATGGGGCATTGGAGCCATGTTGCCGAGGAGCTCCCAGGTCCAGACATGCTGCCTGCTCCAAACATCCACCTCACCTGATAACCCTGGAATTGGAGCTGTTTGGGGACGTTCCCAGTCGTTTATCCAGCGTGGAGCTCGGTGGGATCCGCTTGGAATTCCCGTGCCGATGCCAAAGGTGCTCCCTCTCAGCCAGGAGCCCTCCTGTTGGCTCCAATGGTTTTCCAAACCTGGCACTTCAGGAACCACCAAGAGCCGTTTCTCCCAGAGAAATTCGCTTTCTGGATCATTTTCTCATTATTTTGGGTCTCCCTGGAACATTCCTGCCTGTCCCTTGGGCGTTCCTTGGTGAGTCTCCACGGCAGCAGGTACAAAACCACGGAGGAGCCCTCCGGATGTGCTCTTTACCCGGAACACACTTGTATTCCCCTCACCTGGGAGGTTGAACGTGGTGACCCTGGGGGAAAACACCACATTCTGGAAGCGTTCAGCACTTGGGACACGTCCTGGGGAAACGCTTTCCAGCGGGAAGCCGCGGATTTGCAGCTCCAAGCGCGGAGCAGCAGGATGTCGGAGCGGCAGGG
>NW_021940628.1:8320-9566 GCF_001715985.3 Manacus vitellinus | reverse complement strand
GTAAGTGCCGTAGGGGCTGGAATTCCCCTGATGGAATTCTGAGCCGTGGGAATGGCCAGAGATCTCCAGAGCTGTCAAAACAAACTGCAAAGTTGAGGCTTTTCATCCCCTTCTGCTCTCCCCCCACCCAAGATTCCTTCCTGTCCCCTCCCTGCCCCGCCTTTCCCTCACTCCTCGTCTCCCCCCAGCTCAGGATCCCGGGATCTCCCCGAGCCAGAGCCTGTGTGCCGAGGGCTCCAAGACACTGACGTCGGGGTCGCTGTCGGAGAGCGCCGGGGGGCCCCTGGAGTGCTGCTGCCTGGTGGTCCTGGCCACGGAGAACAAGGTACAGCTCCCACCTGGCCAGGGAAACCCCGGCAACACCCGGCCACTGCTGCAGTGGGATTGCTGGCAAATGTCTGGCTCTTGCATCGGGGTGAGGCTGGAGCCCCAAACTCCTCAGCGGCCACAGCCCGTGGGGTGTCCGGATCCTCCCCTGCCTTGTGGGACACACGGGGCTGGATTTAGGGATGCAGGTGTCATTGGGCATTGATGGAGCACAAGGTGATCCTGGAGAGGGACACAAGAGGGGCTCCAGGGATGGTTTCCCTTGGTTCCTGCTGCCCAGAGCCTCCTCCAGCAGCAGAAAATCCCTGAGGACGACAATCCCATAATGGGATTTTGCTGATCAGGGCGTTTTCCCAGTGCTGACCTGGAGTTTGTTTCATCCAGTGTCTGGATCCAGAGCTCCTGCTCTCGGTCTCTCCAGTCTCCAGTTGGGCTGGAGTTTCACTCCCCATGTTCCCAGTTGTGACGTTCCCTGGGCCACCTCCACCTCTCTGGGATGCAGGTGATGAGCCAAAATCCCAGGGAGCTGCACGGAGGAGCCTCAGCATGGAATGTGGGGGCTCAGGAGTGGATGCTGGAGCATCCCAGCCCCATTCCCGGGTGGGAGAGGGTCGGGATGTTCCTCTGGCAGCGCGGGAGGGTGACGGACTTCAGGTCCTCGTGGGAGAGGCCCCCTGTCCCACGGAGCCCAAGGGAAAGGCCGGTGTGGGGTTCTCCAAGCTCCCTGCTGGTTCCAGGTGGGTGCCGAGGAGCTGTGCTCCCTGCTCAGCCAGGTCTTCCAGATCGTCTACACCGAGTCCACCATCGACTTCCTGGACCGCGCCATCTTCGACGGGGCCTCCACGCCGACACGGCACCTGTCCCTGCACAGCGGTGGGTGTCACTGTCATTGTCACCTGTACCTGTCACCTGTCACTGT
>NW_021940628.1:2941-4072 GCF_001715985.3 Manacus vitellinus | reverse complement strand
CTCTGGGTCAGGAATCAATCACTCTCGGTCAGGAATCAATCCCTCTGTGTCAGGAATCAATCCCTCTGGGTCAGGAATCAATCCCTCTGGGTCAGGAATCAATCCCTCTGGGTCAGGAATCAATCCCTCTGTGTCGCTCCTGGGCTGGGAAATCACCGAGTTCGTGCCTCTCACATTCCGTATCCCAAATTTCTCTCCTCCCAGATGACTCTTCCACCAAAGTGGACGTGAAGGAGCCCTTGGAGGTGGATGCCAGCACTTTGTAAGTGAGCCCTGGAGCTGGGATTAACCCCGGACCCCCTGCCCTGGGCACGGTGGGAAGCTCAGCCTGGCCCCGCTGGGCCTCGGCGGGTGTTGGCACAGATCCTGTGCGGGCCTGGATTGTCCTGCCCTCAGCATTCCAGGGACAGTCACGTCCACAGCCAGCAGTCCCTGTGTCAGCACAGCACGGGGGCAGCGGCTGATCGGCCCTGCTGGAGCTGGGAGAAGGGTTTTCCCAAAAAACCCCTTCGTTTGGGAAACTTTTCTCTCCTGGATCGCTGGAAGCCTCTGTAGCGTTTGTGGGATGGAATCCCAACACACAATCCATTGGTTAACATGGAGGGATGCTCTTGGAATAGCCAGTATCGAGGGATGCTCTTGGAATGTCCAGTGCTGAGGGATGTTCTTGGAGTATCCAACGTGGAGGGATGCTCTTGGAATAGCCAGCATTAAGGGATGCTCTTGGAATGTCCAACGCTGAGGGATGTTCTTGGAGTATCCAACGCTGAGGGATGTTCTTGGAGTATCCAACGTGGAGGGATGCTCTTGGAATATCCAACATGGAGGGATGCCCTTGGAATAGCCAATATTGAGGGATGCTCCTGGAATGTCCAATGCTGAGGGATGTTCTTGGAGTATCCAACATGGAGGGATGTTCTTGGAGTATCCAACGTGGAGGGATGCTCTTGGAATAGCCAGCATTAAGGGTTGCTCTTGGAGTATCCAACACGGAGGGATGGATGCTCTTGAAATGTTTAACATGGAGGAATTATGGACACTATTGGAAATTTGCAGCTTTAGCCCCAAAATGAGGAGTTTGGGGATTTTTCCCTGTGCTGTTCCCAACGAGGAAGCACCTGGAGGGATAAT
>NW_021940628.1:0-821 GCF_001715985.3 Manacus vitellinus | reverse complement strand
TCCCAGACCTGGGAACCTCCTCCAGAACAAGGGAATCTTCTCCAGACCAGGGAACTTAATCCAGACCTGGGAACCTCCCCCAGACCTGGGAAATCTCCAGGCCAGGGAATCTCCTCCCAACCTGGGAATTTCCTCCAGACCTGGGACATTTAAATAACCTGGGCTTAAACACCTGGATCCTCTCACCTGGCCTTTACTATCCAAGTTAAAACAGGCCAGCAGTTTAAAATCCTGACAGGATAGGAACAGTTTGTCTGACCGCACCCAGGGCCTCCCTCCTGGCCTCTAATATCCAGGGAAAACAGACCAGGAATTTCAAATCCCCCCAGGATGGAAGCAGTGTGTCTCACCTGGGCCCTGCTGGCCCCTGGGGACACCGAGGGGACAGGGCAGATGTCCCTGATGGGACAAATTGTTGGCATAAGCTCAGCAAAGCCGAGCAAGGAGTCAGGTGAGGAATTAGATCCTTTGGAGTTTGGAAAATCCCCCTTGGGCCGGATTTTGCCCTCAGGGGGCAGTGGCCGCAGGTCCCAGGTGTGACTGGGAGACCCTGGAGCTCCCCGTCCCCCAGAGAGGCTCCCGGGCTCTCCGGGAAGGCTCAGGAGCCTCGGGGGCACCGTGCAGTGAGGACCCCCCGGGTACCTGCCCTGAGCGCGCGTCTCCACGTCCCACACTCTGCCCCTGCTCTCTCCCGGCCCCAGGCCTGCGTCCCTTCATCCCGGAGAAGGACAGCCAGCACTTCGAGAACTTCCTGGAGACCATCGGGGTGAAGGACGGGCGCGGGATCATCACGGACAGCTTCGGGCGCTACCGCCGCTCCC
>NW_021940627.1:4246-6601 GCF_001715985.3 Manacus vitellinus | reverse complement strand
CTCTGAAAAGCTGGAGAAAGTCATAGTCTTCCAGGTTTTGGATTTATTATTATTTGCCTAAACATTTGAAAATTAAATGAGAGAAAGCTCCAGAAACTAAGAGCCAATTCTTTTCTGGATTAAAATCAAAATAGCTCTACAAAATTTTAGAATGCAACATTGCTTTCACAAACAAATGTCTGGTCCAATATCTCCAAGCTGTGCAAAAGATATGATTTAGTATGGCCTTGTTGTGATAGGACAAGGGTAATGGTTTTAAACTAAAAGGGTGCAGACTCAGACTAGATAATAAGGAATTAAGTTTTTACTACAAGTGTGGCACCAGGCACAGAACGGTGGTAGATGTTCCATCCCTGCAAATATTCCAGGTCAGGTTGGACAGGATTCTGAGCAACCTGATCTAAGCTGAAAATGCCTCTGCTCATTGCAGGGAGTTTGAACTAGATGGCCTTTAAAGGTCTCTTCCAACTCAAACTGTTCTATGATGTTCAGGAGACATGGGTTTTCCATTGGAACATGGGAAAATTTTAGTACATGACCTTAAGATTCAGAAACCTTTCACATCAAGAAATGCAGTGGCAGAAGTTCATTGCCAGGGCACCTTGTAGCTTTATTCTTGTACTTAGTTCAGAGTTAAGTTTCAAAATACCATCAACCTCAGTAGCCACACCTGGTGAGGCTAGATATATTTCCTTCATAGAAACCCAAGACATGTATTCACAACCAAATGAGCAGCAAGATTTATTTAAACAGATAAGAGGAAAACAGAAGCTTATCTCTAGACTGTAAATTTAATTTTTTTGAAAGTTTAAATCTTCTGGATGCAAATGCAGCATGAAGTTTTCAAACTCCACATAAGTTCAAAATGCATACAGTTGTTTCATGCACTTCAATACTGTTGAAATTATTGAACTAAAGAAGTTCTGCCATATAAACAAATCCAACTCCTCCTGGAGTCAACAAGATTTGCAGTTGCATACAAACTGAATAGGAGCTATTATACAGTGAAACACCAGAAGGCATTTTCCTTTCTATTTTAAAGCTGGCCTCAATTTTTCCATGCCTTGGCAGGTTGTTTTCATAGGATTTAGTGATTTGTTTTTAAAGCAAAAAATAATGGTAGACTTTGAAATCCGCTGTCAGAAAGCATTTCTAAATTTGGGTGCACGTGGCCTTAATCATTGCACTGCATCTTACACCGTGTTTTAAACCACTGTAAGGTAACACCACTGTAGAGGGGGACCTGTTTTACATTAACACAAGCAGAACAGAAGATACCCGATCACAGGATGTAGGGCAATAATGAGATGGTGCATGCTCCAAGAAGCAACATTATTTGCTTACACACAAATATTTTCCAAAACAATAACATTTTCTAGCTATTGAGTAAATAATTTCAGGGTGCCCATCAAACATAGGGAACACTTCAGCAGTCTCCACAGAAGAGCTTCACACTCTCAATCACATTCCTAGTTAAGCTTCAAACCAAAGAGTATATAACAGCAAATAAACTTTTCCCCAAACCCATGCTTCCTTTTGCACTGCATCCATACTTCATTGTTGAAAACAATAAAACAATTGAAGTGCAAAAAAACCCAAAAGATACTCTGAAGTAATTTTGAACTAATCTGAGCAGAGCCTTTAGATCTGGTGTACATCTGAAAGTCTGAAAATCACCAACAACGTTAGTTGAGAATTTTCTCACCAAAAGAGTCATGTCACTGTCAGAGTTAGACTGATACACCACTGTGCTATCTGACCTATTTGAAAACACTGAAGAAACATAGAAGTACTTGTATACAGAGCAGCTACATTCACAGAGGATGGAGGTGCAAAGGAGGGAACCTTTTTAACACTTGCCACAGAGATAAAAGCAACATTTCTTCAGACAACATGAGCAGGCTGGAACTGCAGGCTCCTGTTCAACACAAGCCAAGGTCTGGCTACTAAGCTGATGAGGCTCCTGGGCAGGCTGAGAGTGCCAAGCACAAAGAGCAACAAAGGCTCTGGGCAGACCAACCACAGCAGGAATGACAGACACTACATGCTAACCTGCCAAGGTGATCCCCCCTCAGTTGTCCCTAAAGCGTCCAGCCTACATCTGGCCCACACAAGTGTTTGGGCAGCATTACTCACATACTGTACCTGTCACCATCTCAAATGAGGGTTGTATTTTCAGAGTTACTTTCAAGTTACTGGACCGAACACAATAGATTTGCTTTTTCAATGCTCGTTTCTTATTTCTGTTCACTAGAAACTCCTTTGCCAGTCTATTTGTGAACAGGAGAACATGGTATGTCATTTGGCAGAAGAGGTTCCCTATCACACTGCAGAAAATTGCTAAAAGTTCACAGA
>NW_021940627.1:0-2311 GCF_001715985.3 Manacus vitellinus | reverse complement strand
CCCGGCGGGGCGCCCCGCGGGCGCTGTGGCTGTCCCGGCGGTGACAAGGAGGACCCCGCTCAGGAGACCTGCCCTCCCTGGCAGCCCCACACCTGCTGGCAGCACACGTCCCCCCGGGAGCTGCGCTGCACATCGAGCTCCGCTCGCTGTCAGACGTGTCACAGGGAGGCTCGGGCAGGTGGAACTGTTGGGCAGTTTCCATGGCAACAGCCATCCCAAACTGCACCGCAGGGCAGAGCGTGACCGCATCCCTGGGGCTCATGGCTCTCAGGATGAGACACTCAAGGGTGAAAGGGCTGCCAAGCACCTGCGGGACGCTCATGTTGATTCCCCTCTCCCTTCCCTCGTTCTCCCAGCCATGTCAACTCCACTCTTTCCCTGGTTCAAGGCGGCAGCTCTACCCAGGGCAGAGACACCCTCAACAATGCCATTAACTTTGTCACGGTTGCCCCAGACTGCTGGATTTGGTTTTCTGTGCTTTCATGCAATGCTCCCACCACAGTGTCCGTGTGTCCCTGGAGCCAGACTCTCTAGGGAAAGGGAAACATGGTACCACCACAGCCCAGGGCCTGGCTCAGCGGGGTGAGGTGGCACAGCAGGATTCCAAAGGAGGAACACACAGCAAAACCAACACCAGAAAGTCAGATAAAAAGAGAACTATGTGAAAAGCAAGGTTTTGACAGATAGAGCACTCAGTAAGTGTTGATCACAGCATAGTGCAAGAAGTGGTTTTGAGGAACAGGCACAAAACCTGCAGACAAACCAAGTTGTATAAATAGCTATGTTGCTTTAAAAACTATTGTTCCTAGAGGTGACTAACAGTCAAATGGATTCATGAACCACAAGGTTTTTGATAAATAAATGCTTAAACAAGGATTTACTGCAATATTCATTTTTCTTTCTTAGCCAGTGAGTTATCAGATTCTGAGAAGTCAAAATTAGTAATGGAAAACTCACCAGCAAATCTCCAGAATCTGACTCTTTATATGACTGCCAGTACTTTTTTTTTTTTTAAATTGGAATGATGTCAAGGAGCATCCCTCTCTGGTACAGAGCCATACCAGTGCAGCACAGACACTGAGCTGGCATGCAGGGCAAAAAGGGCTAATTGACTTGGACAAATGAATAATTCTGAGAAGATCATAATGTTTCTTCAAAGTTTGTTTATGTTGATAAAAATATGCTGAACTGTTCACTCTGCCTTCCAGGCTAGGCAGCTGCTGACTCAGCTCTTTCTGCAAATTTTAAGTGATATGTTTTCAGGGTAATTTGCCAGTCTAGAAAACAGTCAAGTCATTGCACAATTAGCTTGTGAGATGAAGCTGTCACAGGTTATACAGAGGGTCAATCACCAAAGTTTATTCTGTTGTATTTCAAGTTAGTTTGATATGCAGGAGGACCATTTCCTTATTTCCTGCTTCAATTCTGTGCTACCTAAAATAAATCAGAAACTTGGTATCTTATGTAAAAAAAACCTGAAACCTGAAACAAAACAAGTTGTGTTCTCCAGTAAAGCATCCCATGGGATTCCTGTAAGCTTCAGTAGGCATATTTTTTGAAGAGACAGTGGACTAATAGGAAAACGTCCAGCTCATTTCAGTAAGATCAATAGGCAAGGCACAATGTAGTTACCTCTTTTTCCAAGTTATTAATGATAAACATTTCAGTTAAATTTTCATACTGAATTTTTTTCTCTTTTAATATTAAAAATTCTATATTCACATGGCACTACAATTTGATCTCAGTCTCATACAATAGTATGAAATACCTACAACACCAGTGAAGAAAAGCTCTTTACATAGACCAAATTTTCCTTATATTTCATAGGAAATAACCAATGTCTACGTCAGTTGAACAACCAACATACAAGCAGTACAGGTAGAACAGTAGCCAGCTAAGATCAGATCTTGGGAAGGAAAACCACATAGAAACTCACTGCTGGGGAATTTGAGTCACAAAGACTTCAGTCCTGCAACTGAACACACTATTTTATTACTGTAACTCTCACCAAGCCAGTCTGAAGCACCTTTCCCCCATCCCTCACCCCCTGAGATCAATGCTATAAAGAGCTGGATGAGACTCAGAATAGAGTAGTTGGCTTCAAAGACACTAGAATTTCAACTATTTTATTTAGACATCTTTGGTTACTATCCAGTGGTATTTATCTTACTAAGAGGAACATTCACCTATTTACTACTCAAATACAAGCTTCTGAAATTTTACTATATCAATTTAAGCCTCTTTCCAAGTTTAACTACAGATTTTTAGTACTGCTGAGCTCTGTCAAATAGTCATAGTCTATTCCTTGTAG
>NW_021940626.1:0-6589 GCF_001715985.3 Manacus vitellinus | reverse complement strand
GGAAGCAGCAGCTTCCCATTCATCATTTGCTACTCAGACTGAATCCTTGCTGGCTGCCTCAGAGCCCCATGATATACAGAGATTCCTACAGAAATGGAAACCTCTGATGACGTGAAAAGCTTGTGGACACTTGAGAGTGGGTGTGATAGGCATCTGGGCCCTCACTGGAGTGCTTTGGAAATGCCTTTAATATGACAATGCTGGCAAAGTCCTTTTGAAATGTCACTGTTTCACTGACTCCGGGACCATTTAAATTTACTTGCAATACATCTGACATGCTATGTCAAAGTACCACAGAACAGAAAACTTTCAGACATCTGGAAGGTTGCATTTCTCCTGCTCACACTTTCCACTGGGATAACCTAACCAAGGGAAATCTGCCTTTTGGGCTTATTTGCAAAGAAAATAAACTTAAGGCTTTTCTCACTACTTGATGACACCTAAAACCTTTCTTATTTTACCACAATCTGTTTGTGGAGCTTTTACAGAGAAGCAGGTATGTCTGCTTTAGAAAATGTTAAACCAACACTGCCACATAGAAGTATTCTCTGGTGAAGATTTTATGCCACACAAAGAAATTAACCCACAGAGATGTCATTGGTCTATGACACAACTCAGCCACAAGTACTGTAAACTGTGATACAATTTTTTCAGATCAGTATTTACTGCAGACACATCTCACACTAAATCTTGTTTGTTCAAAAGTACAGGTTTCTGTTAAAAGCCCATTTTAACTTACCCTTTTAATAAGCCAAAGTTGCCTTAAAAGATCAAAAACACAGAAAAGATTGGCAAGGGAGAACTTATAACCGTTGAAGAGAAAATGAGGCTTATTAGCTTTCACTAATCCATCAACAGCACGTTTTGATTGTCTAACCACATTTTTCCCAAGGTGTTTGGAAGGAATACAAATTTCCTGGGGTAGAACATCAGAAGTGATTCCACACAGAACTCAGGGCAGGGCTCAACCTAAAAATGAATTGCCTGCTACTAGGAGGCTCTGTGCATGCATGGCTCCTGCTAACTGTCCTCATATTTCAGCAAATTCTGCAATAAAGTATTGTTGTGAGACTATTTTTCATGCAAAGTGATTAGGCAATCAACAAAGAATTATCTTTGCAATGCAGAATTTCTGAAGACCATTTCTTAGAAAAACAATTAAATCTGGTTGGCATTCAAGTGTCGTGTACTTTGACAAGAAATGTCTAAAACATCTTGTTGAGAAACTTTTTCATACCTATGTTAACTCAACTACATTGCATACAGCTCAATGTTCTTATGTTACTTAGAAATTATCAAAATTCTTATAGGACAGGAAAAAAAAATAATATTTCCATTATTCTTCAATAGACAGTTCAGAAAACCTCAAATGAGAAAACTAGAGCTATGAAGCTATTCTACTTGTCTTTGAATAAAATTAAGAACAAGAATTTACTGCAAATAGCAAACGTTTTAGATGCAATCAAGGTCATCCTTAAATTCTATCAAAAATATAGCTGCCTTAAATAAAATTAGCAGATTTTGCTGATTAAGTTTTTCACAGCCAAATCCACTAGACAGATTTGTAAGACACCTCTCATGATACAATTCGTGAAGTTAGAAAACCAGCCTTATGTTTGTAATTATTTTATCTTAGGGAAAGCTGTAGCCACAAGATAAGAAAATAAATCACATACCTGGAACAGAACAAAAGAACCTTAAATATATACATTTCCTTTATTTTCTTTCTGGTAACAGTGATGGTTGATAATAATTTTTTTAAGAACTATTGCAGGGATCTCCAGTGTCTGAAAGTTATCATTTTTTGCCATGACTTCTAGATTACATTGCTTTTTTTACTGTCAAAGAGTGAGTCTCTTTAATTTGTAACCTTTTGTGTAGCTTATCTCTTGACACTGTACTCACAGAAGTACCTCTTCCTAGTTTCCTTTGCAGTACCTTCCCTTTGATTGCATTTATTGCATCAACAGATCTATTGCATCTATCCCTGAAGAAGACAGGGTAAACCTGCCCCACTAAAAGTGAAAATAATCTATTTATATAAGTATCAAAACTCCCTAGATATTTAGATATGTGTTCTACCCTTATTCCTCTTGAGATAAGACTATTGTTTAATCATGTCGGGTCTGGCAAGAACAACTCTCTCCTGAGAGAAGCACTGCTAGAATTTCATTTGTACCCAATCTCTAAGTTTTAGAGTCACCACAAAAGTTAGACCCATGCCTCAGACAAGTCACAGGTGATACAGTTTTCTCATAGCACAAGTCTCACACTGCTAAGTGATTCTAACTAATCCCTCTGGTTTTAGTGTAGGCATCTCTCATAACATCAGGTAAGGAAATATTCACCTTGCATTGCTGAGGTGTGAGTAGTGGAGAGGAAGGTGTGGACAAGGTCATCTTGGATTAACAGGCCATTTATTAGCCACCATGGGCCGTGCCCTGAGCCCATTTGGAAACGTTCTGGTCAGCTGATGGCCATGCTTGCCATAACCATACTACTATTGGCAATCCAAACAATTCATTTTAAAAAATGGCTTATGTGTGTCTTTATGATTACAGTAATAATACCTGTCCAACTTAGACTCTTCAGTCTGCTAAAAAAATACATAATACTACATCTTCTATCCGGTTTTGTATGGAAACATCTGGCAAAGTGCTGTTATTTCACAGACACCCTTACCCTTATCTGTGTCCACTTAAACTACTGCTTTTTTTATTGCATTTGCATTTCTACTAATTTCAATGTCAGTTTGACAGATATGATGGCTTAGTCATTAACAAAAAATGCAGCATAACTTGTCTAAAACCCAGTCGATTCCATTATTATGATGTGCAGAGCTGTCAGTTTGGTTTTGTACACTTATATCCCTTTCATTCTCTGGTGTTGGTTGAAGTCAGACACTGAATACGTAATTAACCAAAATGATTGTGGGAGTGCGTGCTTTTGTGAGGTATATGAGGCATGAAATGTAACAAATCGGTTTCCATCCTCTAATAGTTGGCATGCATTTTGTGCAACTTTGCACTTTTAGAAACAGAAAGAAAATCATATGTTTTAAGAGAGAGACAGAATGGTACCTGAGATTGATTGCTGAAGATGGGCAAGACATTTTTACTGAGGTTGTAATAGGCAAAAGCACTCAAGAAACCGTTCTTCTCAAAGAGAAGCATCACCTGTTTCTGTTAATTGTTTTATAGAGTCGTGGTCAGTAATCTGGATGAGGAGATGGAGTGCAGGAGGAGGAATTGCTTCAAAGGCTTGTCCCTCCAGAAATCTGCATGTCTTCAGCATTAAAAAGAAATGGATTGGGATATAATCTTAAATAAGTCTAGGGAAGTGCAGAATCATAGAATCACAGAATGGTTTGAGTTGTAAGAGACCTTAAAGATCGAGTTCCAACCCTTCTGACATGGGTCACTTCCCACTAGACCAGTCTGCTCCAAGCCCCATCCAGTCTAGCCTTGAACACTTCCAGGGATGGTACATCCACAATATTAAGGTAGCTGTTCATGGCATCAACTTCCAGCATCACGTAACTGGTACAAGCATGGGCATCCTGTCACCTCGGACTCTGTTGGGCTGACAGAGAGAAGGAGCATCCATGTTATAGCCCTGCTCAGACCCCAGGGCAAAGAGAGCCCCACAAGCTCCACCCAGCCGCCCTCTGCAGGGCTCGGGGAGGCTGCACATCAGAAGTCTGTTCTCTCTCAAGCAGACAGTCCAAACAGACTGTCCTGGGCCCGACATGTCCATCCAATGGGACAACCAGGTGTGCAACAGCCCCATTCTCAGAGGAAATCTGATCTCTTCCAGGATGTCCAGCCGGAGCAGCCAGACAGGATTGGCTTCCTGTTGAAATGTATGTAGCCCAAAACATAGTGGATGCTCAAGCTGAAACTAGTTCTTCATGTGTATAGTGTAAATCAACAGGGAAAGGTCTAAAATGATCTGTAACACACAATTTATGCTTCTGTGGTCTTTTATCTTCCTAGTTCCCTAAGGTAATGGAGTAATTGCAGGTAATTATTGCAGAGATTATTATCTAATTCATACCGTGAACCTACATGACAGATATTATTCATTTAGACAACAAGCACAACTATATTTAGTTCCTATCTAGTCTCAGTCCAGTCTTTCAAAATAAAATAGCTCACTACAGATTCCACAATTCTTTGTGCTACGGGCAAAGTACTGAGAAAATTGACATGGATAAAATGCCTGTGCTTAGCAAAATTAAGAATACACTTTAGTTAATTCGATCTCCAAATTAACATTAAAAATTAATGAATATATCCACATCGAGGTTATAGAATTAAGAAAACAAGGATGATTCTAGGATTTTATGATTCTATGATTCTATGAAAGTATGCTTCAGTTCTAACTCCCGAAGGCAGAAATAATATTATATTTATTATTATCTTTTCTATTTCTCTCCAGGAAACTCAGATAATTTTGAACACTTTCCTCACGATCTGTCTTTTTACTTTTTTCTCCAGAAAATGTTTATTTTACGAAAAAAAAATTTTCTAGAACTGAAACTGCTTTAAAAATTATATTAAATCAGCCATTTTGACATTGGAAATACCAAGACAACTAATTGATTTGGTATGCAGGAAGCTTTTGAAGTGATGAATTTACTAAATATAAAGAATAATTGGATCTATTTTAACAGGTTTTCTATGTGATAACTATTTTGGATGACTCAGAAATGTTTACTTAGAACTCTCAAGATGTGCTTAGCTTTTCTCTTTGTGATTACAATTGTTTCATTGCAAAGTTATTCCTTCTTTTCATTGGTATAAAGGCTACCCTCAAGTTTCCCTTTGTATCTCAACTATGAAATTCTGTCAAATTTAAAAGAGCTTTACACAATAAGTTTACAATTTTTAATTTATCATCTATATTAGTAGTTTCCATTTAAGCAATAAAAACAATGCAATGTAATTATGCATTTACTCTCCCATAGTTTTCAAGCTGACTTACAGTTGACAGTGAATGCTCTTTCCCAGACTAAAAGTTCTCCCAGAATCCTAGTAGAAAAAATAATAAAAAATACATAAAGTATTTCTTATTTGTTACTTAAAACCAAGATGCAGTATTGAACATGAAAGTGCATTTCCTCCAGAAGTACACCCTTGCTAATTCTTGTACTTAACATTTCTTTTCAGAAGGGAGAAGAGGAGGCTCAGGGAAGATCTCATTGCTCTCTACAATGCCTGAGAGAAGGTTGTAGTGGGTGTGGGTCTCTTCTAACATGTCTCAAGCAAAAGGACGAGAGGAAATGGCCTCAAGTTGCACCAGCAGAGGTTCAGAGTAGATATCAATTTTTTTTTTTCACTCAAAGAATTGAATGCATTGAAATAAGTTGCCCAGGGAGCTGGTGGAGTCACCACCTCTGGAAGTGTTCAAGAGATGCCTGGATACCTGAGCATGTGGTTTAGGAGTTATTATGGCACTGCTGGTTTAACAGTTGGATTAGATGATCTTGAAGGCCTCTTCTAACCTTCATGTTTCTGTGAGTCTGTGATTTCTGCTTATATTTAAAAGTTGACTTCACTGCAAGACAAGGCTTGGAGTGCTCCAAGACATTTATTTCTGGTTCCTGGAGATAAGCACAACACAGTACAGCACTTAGCCAGGAATGAGGTTGAGAACTGGGTATAGACTGTACAGAGAGGGGGGATGGTGATCAAAGTCACCAAAGATCCCCAAGGCCCTCCAAAACATTTCCAGAAAGAAGAATGGACTGTGTATGAAAAGCAATTTGCATAGAAAGTGAGAAACTTTGCTCCAGGGTGAGGAAACTTGACTACAAAAAAGTACCCCCACAAAGCCTGAGTGTGCAGGTGCCCCAGGACCTCGGACAACCCATGAGCTGGATCAACGCTGGAGCCAGGACTAGTGATCTAGTGATCCTTCCTTTCTTCCTTCCTTCCTTCTTTCCTTCCTTCTCGCCCTCTCTAATTCATCTCTCTCTTTCTCTCTTACCTTTCACCCTAGTCCTTTATCCAATACCCACTTACATGTGTTTATATAGGACGTCAGGGACTAACGTATCAAATTTCCATGCCAAGTGTATAATTTATTAAAAGCTTACTTTGTAAGCTTTTGCATACCCTCTGACTTTTGTAGTTCATTTTGACCATGAGCATTTACAAATCTTGGGTCCTCCTTTCCCCTTAAAGGTGGGAAACCACAAGTGTTTATAAAACAAAAGTTTGACTGAAATACCTGATCTCCTTGTTTACAATATTCCAGATAATTTGAACTGAAAGTCACTTTTAGACACAGTTATTTTTCTTTGCTTAGGGTGATTATTCACTTCCCCCCCAGTTACTCAGTGAAGAGAATGTTTTTTAGATTTAGAGAGATCACTTTTATGTCTGGAATAGGTCTCAATCTAAAACTCACTAAATCCAGGTAGGAAGACTCCTGTTTTTAATGATACAAGCCTTCAGACTAGTCCTCAGGGGAGGAAGCTTCCCCTGAAAGCTCCTCTTATGCACTTGAAGACGATGTGGTTCTTGTCAGGATAAGAGCAAATCTGCTCTAGAGATGCCAGAGTCCCCAGCAGCTCTGGAGAGCT
>NW_021940625.1:2155-6496 GCF_001715985.3 Manacus vitellinus | reverse complement strand
CCCCTGCCATGGGCAGGGACACCTTCCACCAGCCCAGGTTGCTCCAAGCCCCATCCAACCTGGCCTTGGACACTTCCAGGGATCCAGGGGCAGCCACAGCTTCTCTGGGCAACCTGGGCCAGGGCCTCCCCACCCTCACAGGGAACAACCACTCTGGAGTTACTACTGTGAAACCTCACCAATTTATATGAAAAGCAGGTAGGATATCCACACCTACGAAGTATTTACCCATTTTTAAAACAAATCCTACTATTTCAGTGGACTCCTTGATATAAAAATAATTCTAATTTAAATCTTCGATGCAGATAAAGAGATAAAGCTGCTGTTTGAAAACGAACAAAAATGACAAAAAGCTCATTTCAGTTCCCAGTTTTGACAAATACGATCTGAACACACAGGGAACAGAATAAAGGGAGTCAGAATAAAGGGGGTGCAGAAGCAGTGCTGTTAATCCATGGGAGCTTGGGAATGTCCTTTTCCTTACCTGCCACCCCTGTAGGGAAGGCCACCAGCCTCTCCAGGGGAGCCAACCATTTGCTTGGAAGCACAGTAACTGGCTCAGAGTAGTACTTCCAAATCAGGGAGATCATCAAGGCAGCCTGGAAGGGAAAGTTTTATTAGCTTGGGGAATAACACACATCAAAGTACATTCCTGATGCCACTTAGAAACAGTAAATAATAAATTCTAATTAATGGGAATCATTTCTTTGTTATTTTATCTCATTCTTTAGCAAGTTCAAGATATTTTTAAACTCTGCACGAGCTTAAATTCATACACAGCACTCAGAGGTAGCTGTAGAACATGGAAAATGCTGATTTTTTTTTTCAAGACCCTGGTTCCAGTCCAGCAGAGACAAACACAATCAGAGCACTTGGTAAACTGATGACTCTTTTTAGCCTTAATTTTTGCCTGCTAGAAATCCAGGGAATCTTCAGGGTGAGCACTGTCATCCTTATTAGCAGCCAATTCTTTGGCATCAAGTCACAACTACAGAGACAACCTGATGAGGCACCGTGGGGAAACGTGTGGCAGCTGCAAGTGGAGATTTGCATCCTCAGCAAGGACATATTTTGTTTTCAGAAACACAAATAAAACACATTTGCATGGAGCAGAACTTTCCTGGATCCGGTGCAACATGTAAAATTAACGAAAAAACCCCCAGTGATTGAAGAGCCAAGACAAACTCCTATCCTGTCACCCCAAAACCAGAAACACAAAACTCCTTCCATCCTCAACTCCCAGACTTTATCAGCAGCATCTCCCATTTCCATTTTAAGAAACTCTTTCCACTTGGCATGCACTGTGTCATTGGAATCATAATAATGGAATGGTTTGGGTTGGAAGGAACCTTAAAGCTCATCCAGCCCCACCCCCTGCCATGGGCAGGGACACCTTCCACCAGCCCAGGTTGCTCCAACCTGGCCTTGGACACTTCCAGGGATCCAGGGGCAGCCACAGCTTCTCTGGGCAACCTGGGCCAGGGCCTCCCCACCCTCACAGGGAACAATTTCCTCCCAATATCCCATCTAACCCTGCCCTCTGTGAGTTGGAAGCCATTCCCCTTTGTCCTGTCGCTCCATCCCTTGCAAATAGTCTCTCTCCATCTTTCCTGGAGCTCCTTCAGGCCCTGCAAGGCCACAATCAGGTCACCCCAAAGCTTCTCCTCTCCAGGCTGAACAATCCCAGCTCTCCCAGCCTTTCTTCCCAGTAGAGCTGCTCCAGCCCTGGGATCCTCTTGATGCCTCCTCTGGACTCTCTCCAGCAGCTCCATGTCCTTGCTGGGCTGGGCACCCGTGTGGCCACTCACCAGCCAACAAATGCAGGAGAGAATTGTAACACTGTTGAAGTTTAGGTTTAATTTGTATTCATAACAAAATATTTACTTACCTGTAAGATGTAGAATACAATATTTATAACCCACTTTATTTTGGCCAATTGGGCAGTTCGTGCTTTCACTGTTAAGAAAAAAATAATTACTCTGTGATTATTTAGAATATTGATTTATCCTTACATAAAATCAGTAATTTACTAATATCTCATTCAAGTCAGGACATTACACTGCTGAAAAATCTTTTTTCAAAATGATTCACTGCTATATTAAAAATACCCTTCTGCAAGAAACTTCTAAGTTTATCTCACACCTTAGTTTCTTCCTTGACTTACTCAGGACATGGTTCAGTGGATAAAATCACCGAGAAGGATGGGAGGAAAGAAAGAAAGAAAAAAAAAGAAAAGAAGGAAAAGAAGAAGGAAAGAAAGAAAGAAAGAAGAAGAAAGAAAGAAAGAGAGAAAAAGAAAGAAAGAAAGAAAGAAAGAAAAGAAAGAAAGAAAGAAAGAAGAAAGAAAAAGAATAAGAAAGAAAAAAAAAGATGAAAGAAAAAAGATAAGACGAAGAGGAAAAATCTGAAGGAGAAATATACTTAAAATTTAAAATACTCTTGACAAAATGCTTTTCAGAAACTAGACAAAGGAGCAGACATTGCACCCTACCGTGAGTTTTGAGCTTGTCAGTCATTTTGTTGATCTTCCTTTCCAGCCGGGCGTACCTGGCAAACTCATCCATCATACTGATGGTTGCGAGTTCTTGTTTCATGGTCTGAATTTCAGCTCGCATCTGGGACTCCTGCTCTGCGTCCTTTTGCAACAACCTGGATATCTAAGAAGTAAAGAAATAGCACCAGTTGTTGATCCAGAATTCCATTTATTGCCCTTAACGCGTACAAAGTATGATCTCAAAAGCCTCCCATAAAAAAGGCCCTCTCTCCCTTTCTTTTACTTTCCTAATTTCTTTTAATGAGGCACCACCTGCTTGTTGACTCATGAACTCTTTTTACCATTGAAATGAAGATAGAAAGGATACAAAATGTTTCACTTGCTGTTTCTTAGGGAATCTTCCCAGCTTCCCCAAGTCAAGCGTAATTTGTTCCCCACAGATGCCGTTCCCAGGACTGCAACCAGTGAGGACATTAAGGACACTTTCAGTCACAAAACACAGTGGAAAGCTGAGCAGAGATTTTCATGGACTCATGGAATTATCCTGAGTTGGGAGGGACCCACAAGGATCATCCAGCCCTGCCCAGGACACCCCAACAATCCCCCCTGTCCCTCAGAGCATTGTCCAAACGCTCCTGGAGCTCTGGCAGCCTTGGGGCCGTGCCCACTGCCCTGGGGAGCCTGGGCAGTGCCCACCACCCTCTGGGGGGAGAACCTTTCCCTGAGATCCACCCTGACCCTGCCCTGTCCCAGCTCCAGCCCTTCCCTGGGTCCTGTCCCTGCTCACACCGAGCAGGGATCGGAGCTGCCCCTCCCCTGCCCCTTGTGAGGAGCTGCAGAGCCCGATGAGCTCTGCCCTCAATCTCCTCTGCTCCAGCTGAACAAACCAAGTGACCTCAGCCACTCCTCCTATGGCTGTTTCATCAGTCATCTCCAGGAACACCGAGTTCACCTTCCCAAACTGCTGGGAGTAATCCAAGTTTTAAAGGACTTTTGTCCATTGTCAGTGTACACTGATCTGTGTGGCAGTGAAGTTACTGAGGTGAACAAGCAGAACTACGGGGATTTCAGTGTGTGTGTTCACATGTGAGTTTATCTGGCAGTCAGAGAGTTTATTTGCTCTTAATTCCACTATCCACACTTCCACAGGAATGCTTTGGTATCCTGGTTAGTGACTGTGACTCAAGGTTTACTCCTACAATGCCTCAACTCCTCAATCTCCGTATCCACTGAGCTCCCTTCTCAACAGTGGGAATGTCCATCTGTTGAAAACACGGAAGACCAAACAAAGCTGCCTTTTATATTCCCTGAAAACTGAGAAACTGGGGCTGCCCCATCCCTGGAAGTGTCCAAGGCCAGGTTGGATGGGGCTTGGAGCAACCTGGGATAGTGGAAGGGGGGGTTGGAACTGATGATCTTTAAGGTCCCTCCTAACCCAAACCAGTCTGTGATCCCACCACGCGTCCTCAGGGCTGGAGGCTCAGGAGCATCATTTAGGACACCGGTAACTCATCACCCAGAACTTCACTTCAAAGCCCGGCCTAACAAAGCTGCGGGAACCACCCGGCTACGGTGCTATGCTCCAGCACTTCCAGCACCGGCTTTTCCTCTCCCAAGGCCCGGAGCAGAACCAGACCCTGCCCGACAGAACCGGGGGTGCTTTAGGGGCACAGAGAACCTCCCCCGAATGGGCACCGCTCCCACCCCATTCACCCCACAGCTGGGGGGACCCCCATGACGCCCTGCCCAGCGGCCTCGGTCCCCCCTGCCGGCCCAGGGCCCGGTGCCCCCCACCCCCGGCGGGACATCACTCACGACGGAGGAGCAGGAGGGCAGGAGGATCTTGA
>NW_021940625.1:0-1078 GCF_001715985.3 Manacus vitellinus | reverse complement strand
GGCGGGAGCAGCCGGGAGGGCTCACCCCGGGGCGGCATCTCGGCCTGACTTGTTCTCTCTCCTCAGAAACCCGCGCCGGCCAAAGCGGAGCCGAAGCCAAAAAAGTTGCCGGCAAAGGTGAGTGGGAAGAGGAGGAGTTGGTGGCTGGTGGCATCTCATGTCGTGTCCTCGTGTTTTATTCCTTGTGGGAACGCTCGGTTTGGCTAAAGTACCGTTTTAAGGTGCTTCTGCCAGTGTCTACAGGTACGTTCCACCCCTCTTTGAGTAGATCCTTGTTAAGCTCCCAGGCGTTGCATGGAAATTTGGGCACTGATCCATATTAGTTTGGTATGGGGTGGAACTACTTGAATGTCGAAGCAATCGGACGTCAGGAGGAATTTTTTTATGGAAAGGGTTTTTAAGCATTGGAAGGGGCTGCCCAGGGAGGTGGTGGAGTCCCCATCCCTGGAGGTGCCCAAGGGACGACTGGATCTGGCACTCAGTGCTCTGGGCTGAATGACAAGGCACAGGTTAGACCCGATGATCTTAGAGATGTTTTCCAACCTAAATGATCCTGTGATTCTGTACAGAGGATTATATTTCACCACTCTAAAAAAGGGGATAAAATATATATACTCATATTTTAAAGTCGTTTTGTTAGAACAGGAAAAAAACAATTTCTTAGCCACTGAAAAATACCTCCGTTTCCATTTGTGAACTTGAGCTTTTGGGTCTTTATGTGTGTGCAACAAGGTGTGGTTTAGTATGGTCTTTAAATTTTTCAGCACAGCCTTCACAGTGCCAATAACTGAGGTGTAAAATTCTTTGTTTTTTGGCTGTGGGCTCAGTGCTGTGTGTGTTGTTAAGTGCTCCTTCGTCATCATGAGCTTTTCTTTGTGATGTGTGGAATAAAGGCTTTGGAGTGACCTGATTGTGGCCTTCCAGTACCTGAGGAGAGCCTAAAGGAAAGGTGGGGAGAGACTATTTCCAAGGGCCTGGAGTGACAGGATGAGGGGGAATGGCTTCAAACTGACAGAGAGCAGGGTTAGATGGGATATTGGGAGGAAATTGTTCCCTGTGAGGGTGGGGAGGCCCTGGC
>NW_021940624.1:5425-6540 GCF_001715985.3 Manacus vitellinus | reverse complement strand
CTGTGTGTTTAAGGGCTGTGTGTCTATAGGGGATGTGTGTGTTTAAGGGATATCTGTGTATATAAGGGCTCTGTGTGTATATGGGACGTGTGTGTTTAAGGGCTGTGTCTATAAGGGATGTGTGTTTAAGGGCTCTGTGTGTGTTTAAGGGATATCTGTGTGTATAAGGGCTCTGTGTATATATAGGATGTGTGTGTTTAAGGGCTGTGTCTATAGGGGATCTGTGTGTGTTTAAGGGCTGTGTCTATAAGGGATGTGTGTTTAAGGGCTGTGTGTGTTTAAGGGATATCTGTGTGTATAAGGGCTCTGTGTATATATAGGATGTGTGTGTTTAAAGGCTGTGTGTCTATAGGGGATCTGTGTGTTTAAGGGCTGTGTGTCTATAGGGGATCTGTGTGTGTTTAAGGGCTGTGTGTGTTTAAGGGGTATCTGTGTCCATAGGGGATGTGTGTGTATGTGGGACGTGTGTGTTTAAGGGCTGTGTGTGTGTCTATAGGGGATCTGTGTGTTTAAGGGCTGTGTGTCTATAAGGGATGTGTGTTTAAGGGCTGTGTGTGTTTAAGGGGTGTGTGTATATATGGGCTGTGTGTGTGTTTAAGGGCTGTGTGTCTATAGGGGATCTGTGTGTGTTTAAGGGGTATCTGTGTATATAAGGGCTCTGTGTGTATATGTGGGACGTGTGTGTTTAAGGACCTGTGTATATAAGGGGGGGCCTGTGTGTGTGTATAAGGGGAGTGTGTGTGTACAAAGAGGGGGTCTCTGTGTGTCTATAGGGGATCTGTGTCTATATTGGGGGGCTCTAAGGGGGTGTTTAAGGGGGTCTCTGTGTAGGGGAGGGGTCCCTGTGTATCTATAGGGGCTCTGAGGAGGTGTTTAAAGGGGGTCCCTGTGTGTCTATAGGGGTCTGTGTGTATATAGGGGGGACAAGGGGGTGTTCAGGGGGCTCCCTGCGCAGGGGAGGGGTCTCTGTGTATCTATAGGGGCTATGTTGTGTATTGGGGGGCTCTAAGGGGGTGTTTAAGGGGGTCCCTGTGTATCTATAGGGTCTCTGTGTGTCTATAGGGGCTCTAAGGGGGTGTTCAGGGGGTCCCTGCGCAGGGGAGGGGTCTCTGTGT
>NW_021940624.1:0-1183 GCF_001715985.3 Manacus vitellinus | reverse complement strand
GGTTATCTCAGGGGGTCTCTCAGGGGTCTCTCCCCCCCAAATGCAGGGTTCGCGTTCCCCGAGTGGGCGTACAAGGCGGAGTCGAGCCCTGGGTGGACTCAGGGGGCTCTCAGGGGGTCTCTCCTGTCCTGGAGGGTCTCAGGGGGTCTCTCAGGGGGTCTCTCAGGGGTCTCTCCCCCTCCCCAGGGTTCGCGTTCCCCGAGTGGGCGTACAAGGCGGAGTCGAGCCCCGGCTCGCGGCAGATCCAGCTGTGGCACTTCATCCTGGAGCTGCTGCGGCAGGAGCAGTACCGGGAGGTCATCGCCTGGCAGGGCGACTACGGCGAGTTCGTCATCAAGGACCCCGACGAGGTGGCCCGGCTCTGGGGGGTCCGCAAGTGCAAGCCCCACATGAACTACGACAAGCTCAGCCGCGCCCTCAGGTCGGGGGACCCCGAAAAACCCACCCCTGGGACCCCCGAACCCATCAGGGACCCCCAAAACCTGAACCCCCGGGACCCCCGAACCCACCCCGGGGCTCCCAAATCCAGCAGGGACCCCCAAAACCTGCACCCTCGGGACCCCCAAATCCACCCCAGGACCTCTAAACCCACCAGGGACCCCCAAACTGATCCCGGGACACCTAAACCCACCCCAGGGCCCCCAAACCCACCAGGGACCCCCAAAACCTGAACCCCCGGGACCCCCGAACCCACCCCGGGGCTCCCAAACTGATCCCGGGACCCCAAAATCCACTGGGACCCCAAAACCCACAAGGGACCCCCAAAATCTGCACCCCCGGACTGATCCCGGACCCCCAAACCCACCGGGGACCCCCGGACTGATCCTGGAACCCCCAAACCCACCGGGGACCCCAAAACCCCATCATTTTGGGGTCTATTTGGGGCTCATTTTGGGGTCAATTAGGGGCTCATTTTTGGGTCCATTGGGGGCTCGGATTTGGGTCAATTTGGGGCTCATCTTGGGCTCATTTTGGGTCGTATTTGGGGCTCATTTTGGGGTCATTTGGGGTGTATTTGGGGTTCGTTTTAGGGATCAATTTGGGGCTCATTTTTTGATCAATTTGGGACGGATTTGGGGTCAATTTGGGGCTCATTTTGGGGTCCATTTGTGTCAGATTTGGGGCTCATTTTGGGTCCATTTGGGGCTCATTTTGGGGTCAATTTGGGGCTCATTTTTGGGTC
>NW_021940623.1:4645-6985 GCF_001715985.3 Manacus vitellinus | reverse complement strand
ATCCAGGTCACCTCCCTTTCCTCTGCCAACCCCCTGGGCCTGCTCTGGGCCCTGCAGGTCCTTGCCCTGCTCCCAAGGGCTGTGGGGGTGGTTAATGGGCAGGGCTTGGGGTTTGGAGCTCAGAGTTGGCATTAGACAGAAGTTTAGGGAGGTTTGTTGTTCTGCTGGCAGTGTCTGGTTCATGATTAGGGTTTTGGGCTGGGTCAGGATTAAAGTTTGGTTTTTCATACTGGTAATGCAGATTTGGGAATGGAGTGGACATTAGAGGACAAGAGTCTGGAGTTCTGGGTTTGGGCTTTTTCTGGCTTGGAGTTAGAGCAGTGGATTCCTTCCAATGGGAGGGGCAGCACTTTTGGATCGTGTTGGGGCTTGAGGTTACAAAGTACCTAAAGGTCCATCAGGAGTGTTTACACAGTCAGTGTTTCAGCACCCTCAGCATTCCCAGAGCCTAGCTTTACCTCATCAAAATCTTTCCTATCTGTTGGCCAAGTCCCTCTTTCCTTCTCCAATTCTTTTCCTCCCAACCTCCTCAGAACTTTCATCAGGATGGGCTCAGCTGTGTGATGATGCTGTGCAACCTCCCGGAATCAAGGAGCCACTGTGAAACTGCAGAACCTCAGGGAATTACAGGGCCATTGTGACCCTGGGGAAAGCCATGGAATCAAGAGGCCACTGGGACACTGCAGGGCCCCATGGAGCCAAAGGAACCCAGGGCCAGTGGGCAACCTGATGAAAAAAAGGGGCCGTTGTGACACTGCAGAACTGGAATCTGGAGGCCATTGTGACACTGCAGGGCCTCTTGGAAACAAAGGAACCCTGGGCCACAGTGGAATTTCATGGAATCAAGGGACCATTGTGACACTGTGGAACCTCATGGAGCATAAGGAATCCAGGGACACTGTGGAACTTCATGGAAACAAGGAGCAATTGTAACACTCCAGGGCTTTACAGCAGCCCCCGAGTTGGTGGGGCTGCTCTGCAGAGCACGGGGGCTGTGGGGACGGGGCCATGGAGGACTCTGTGGGGCTGTGCTTCTCCAGCTGGGAGGCAGAGCCAGCTGATGGTGCTCCCTGCCACTGACCACCTCCCACAGACACTCCTGTGTGGCCGTGGAGGGGGCTCAGAGGGGCCCTGCCTTGTTCCAGAGCTGGGACATGGCTTTGGGGGCTGCCCTGGCTCCTCCTATGGAAGTTCACTGAGGGGAGATGAGTCACTCCCCAGGCTCCTTTCCCTGTTCCTGCTGTGTGCCCTGTGCTCTCATGGATTACAGCAGACACGTGGTACTTTATNAAGCAGAACAGTGACCAACCAGCCAGAGCACTCAGGGACCTCACCCAAAGGCACAGAAGGGGAGTGTGGAATTGGGGAGGATCAAGTGCTGCTGCTCCCTTGCAGTGCTGCTGTTCTGGTCCCCTTTTCCCCAACACCCCTGCACACAGGCACTGCCTTGACATTTTACAAAGGCCTCTGAAGAACCATATCAACAACACCAGGTTTCCACTGTGTCATTCATTTGTTTTAATATACAGAGAGAGTTTCTCATTTACAGAGTGGAAGGGTCAAATTCAGGAGGAAGACAGTGAATTAGAAGTGCAATCCAGAACAAAATTTTATTCTACACTACATAATAAAAAGTAAAAATACTGAAGAAAACATTCTTAGCCCCTCCAAAATCCTGAGAAGAGAGGGTTGGCCTTTAGCAATTAATGTTAAGAATTAGAAGAAAACAGGCAGCTTTTTGCTTCTGAAAAGCATCCAGTCAGTGTTTTCCTTATGGCATCTTTGAGCTCCTGGTTCCTGAGGCTATAGATGAGGGGATTCAGTGCTGGAGGCACCACTGAGTACAGAACTGACAGAGCCAGGTCCAGGGATGGGGAGGAGATGGAGGGGGGCTTGAGGTTGGAAAATATGCCAGTGCTGACAAACAGGGAGAGCACGACCAGGTGAGGGAGGCACGTGGAAAAGGCTTTGTGCTGTCCCTGCTCAGAGGGGATCCTCAGCACAGCCCTGAAGATCTGCACATAGGAGAAAACAATGAAAATGAAAAAAACAAGTGCTAAATAGGCATTAACCACAATGAGCCCAATTTCCCTGAGGGGGTCTGAGTGTGAGCAGGAGAGCTTGAGGATGTGTGGGATTTCACAGAAGAACTGGCCCAGGGCATTGCCCTGGCACAGGGCCAGGGAAAATGTATTAACTGTGTGCAGCAGAGCAGTGAGAAAGCCAGTGGCCCAGGCAGCTGCTGCCATGTGGGCACAAGCTCTGCTGCCCAGGAGGGTCCCGTAGTGCAGGGGTTTGCAGATGGCAACGTAGCGGTCGTAGCACATGATGGTGAGGAGA
>NW_021940623.1:0-814 GCF_001715985.3 Manacus vitellinus | reverse complement strand
AAGGGGACATTGTGACCCTGCAGCACCTCACGGAACCAAAGGGAGTCTGGGACGTGGCAGGGCCTGATGGAAACAAAGGAACCTCCTGGGAACAAAGGGACCCTGAGACACTGCCAAAACTCAAGGAACCCCAGGACACTGTGGAATCTCCTGGAATCCAGGGGCCATTGGAATACACTGGAGTCTCCTGGAACTGAAGGGAATGTGGGACACTGTGGAATCTCATGGAATCCAAAGGACCCCAAGACTTTGTGGAATGTCAGGGAATCAAGGGGCCAGTGTGACATCCCAGAACCTTTTGGAACCAAAGGGAACCAACGGGACAGTGTGGAATCTCATGGAATCAAGGGGCCATTGTGACCTTGTGGAACCTCACAGAATCCAGGGACCATTCTGATTCTGCAAGGCCTTCTGGAGCCAAAGGGACCATTGTGACACTGTGGAACCTCCTGGAATCAAGGGTCCATTGTGACCCTGGGGAAAATGATGGAATCAGTGGGCCATTGTCACACTGCAGGACCTTATGGAGCCAAAGAACACTGGGAAACAGTGCAACCTCATGGAATCAAGGATCCATTGTGCCTCTGCAGGGCCTTACCAAGCCAAAGGAAGCCTTGCACACTGTGGAACCTCATGGAATCAGGGGACCACTGTGATCTTGCAGGGCCTCATGGAACAAGAGGGACCCTGGGATTCAGCAGAATCTCATGGAATCAGGGGGCCATTGTGACACTGCAGGGCCTCATGGAATCAAATGTCCATTGTGACAGTCTAGGGCCTCAGGGAACCTAAGGAATCCAGGGACACTGTGGAA
>NW_021940622.1:4973-6640 GCF_001715985.3 Manacus vitellinus | reverse complement strand
ACGATGGACCTTCCCTTGTTCTCAGCCCAAAGAGAGAAAAGAAACCCCTGAGTACAATATTTCCACGTGGCCCTGAAAGATTTTCATTTTTAGGAAGTTTTACATTTCCCTTATCTGGCTGAAAAAGACCCTGATGCCCAGGTCCAGTTTGGAACTTGGATATTTCACAAATTTGTGATACATCTATAAAAACTCATTGTTTAGAGCAGTTTTTAGAGCTTTAGAGAGGGGATTTTTTTAGGGTTTCTAGAGGTTTTTTGGCACTGAGGCACCTCCCCTTCAGAGCCTTCCCTTTTTCCTGAGGGGGAGTGGGAAGTGCTCCCTGGAGATGGAGCTTTTTTCTGTATTTTAAGATTTAGGAAACGACACAAAAGCAACAGACTGTGAGATTTTTCATGGAATCACAGAATGGAAAAGGACCCTAAGGATCGTATTCCATGATTCCATGTTTCTCTAACTGGTGCTCTCTGGCTCCTCTGATAGAAATCTAAAGATGCAGAAAATCAGTCTTCCCAAAACCGTCATAAATTTGGGGTTAAAATGGTAAGTCAGCATTGAGACACAAACTTTTACAAGGCAACACGATGGGAATTTATATACATTTATATACATTTTTGAAATTATTTCAGGTCTGACAGTCTGGGGCTTTTCCCACATGGTAAATTTTACAGAGTGAAGTTTTAAACCCTTTTTTTCATTGCCTGCAGAGCATCGAAATCTTGATTAAATCATAATTGAATAAAAAAGAGAGAAGCTTTTTGGCAGATTAAAATAAGTTCCTGGCTGAGTACAAGAGTGAAAATAAAAGCAAATTTTAGGATTAATCCAATGGAGAGAACCTGCCAGAAGGGCTCAGTAATAGAAGTCTTAAGTCTGGTGGGAAAATACCAGCAGTCCTGTGGCTTGGCCAGAGAAAACAGAGAGAAATAGAGGAAACTGTTTATTTCCATAAAAGTCCTGGTGTTCAGAGAGCCAGGGAAGGTGCTCAGTTAGGATGGAGCAGGAGCAGCTGAAGGGAGCCAGGATGGCCTGGGAGGCTCCTTGTTCCTCTCCTCTTTTCCAAGAGTTTTGTGTGCCAGACACCTCCAGAGACTGCAGGGACGTCACCACTGGCTTTCTCTTGGATTAGGGAGCTTCAGATACCGGAATTTCAAATGTTTCCCAGGTTTTCCTGCCCACCCACCCCTCCTGGTGGGATGTTCCAGGCCAGGTTGGACGGGGCTTGGAGCAACCTGGGCTGGTGGAAGGTGTCCCTGCCCATGGCAGGGGTGGCACTGGGTGGGCTTTGAGGTCCTTCCCAACCCAAACCAGTCTGGGGTTCTGCTTTTCAGAACAGGTTGTTGAAGATGCAAAATGCACTTTTTATAAACAGATGCTTTTGTAGGAAAAAACTATATTTATAAAGCAAAGGAGAGCTGTCAGTAGAAGGCCAATGCCCTTGAAGGGTTTGACTTTTTACTACGTATTTTTTCAATCTTCTTCCACTGTTGGGCATTTCCAGACAAAGTTCCCCTCTGGAGCCAGGCTGGGAGAGCTGGGGGGGTTCAGATGGAGAAGGATCCAGGGAGACCTGAGAGCCCCTTGCAGGGCCTAAAGGGGCTCCAGGAGAGCTGGAGAGGGACTGGGGACAAGGGCTGGAGGGACAGGACACAGGGAATGGCTTCCCA
>NW_021940622.1:0-1338 GCF_001715985.3 Manacus vitellinus | reverse complement strand
CCTCCAGGGCTGGGCACTCCAAACCTCCCTGGGCAGCCCCTGCCAAGGCCTCACCACCCTTTCCAGCAGGAAATTCCTCCTGGTGTCCAGCCTGAAGCACAGGAGACACTGGGCTGTGTTGTGCCAGGAGTGTGAAATCCCCTCACTGAACATGTCCCAGCCAGAGATCCTCAGCTGTGATTTACAGTGGCATTGTTGGAATGCCTGTAATGTTTCTCCAGGATTCCAGTTCCAGGTGTGCTCCTAGAGCTTGGCAGGGCAGTGTTCCATCCTCCTCACTGTCAGGGATTCCCTGAGCCTTAGGGAACAAGAGACTGCACTGACTCCTTTCCCTTTCTGGATTTTTCTTTCTCTGTGTGTATATATATATATATGAAGTAATATACTTTCATATATATATATATATGAAAGTAATTGCCCAGAGAAACTGTGGCTGCCCCTGGAGCCCTGGAAGTGTCCAAGGTCAGGTTGGATGGGGCTTGGAGCAACCTGGGCTAGTAGAAGGTGTCCAAGGGGTTGGAGGTGATCTTTAAGGTCCCTTCCAACCCAAACCATCCTGGGATTCTGTGAATTCCTTCTTTATATTCACTGCCATGTCCTGGGCACAGGAGCTGCCCCTGGAGGGAAGAGGAGACTGGATTTACAGACCACTCCCAGTGCTGGGGGATTTTGCTCTTCACAGTTTTTGTTGTATTCCCTCTGTATTCAACTGAAAAAATTCCCATGGATGTTCTTTCAGGGAATTTGTTCATATCTCTTTCAATGCTTGAAATGTGTCCAAAACAACTCAGAGTCTGAAACGTGGGTTTGTCAAGAACATTTTGCTTCATATTTGGGATCAGTTTTATTTAAACCTCGGTCCTGTTGGAGCTTCAGTGGCATCACTTGCTGTCCCCGTGAGGTCACTGAACCCTTTTTGTGTTACCAGACCCAAAATAACTAATTCTGGTTGTGGTCTCTGGTTCCAAAGCCCTCTGCAGTGCCCTGTGCTGGCTCTGGCTGTTTGATTTCTGGGCAAAGAGCAGCTTCTGTGCAGTCTCCTCTGATGACAATGAGAGCCTTATTTTAAACTTTATTTTTGACAACTCCACCAATTTCAGGGACAATACTCCTCAAATGTTATTGGATCAGATGAATTGACACAAACAGCAAATAACAGACTGCTCCTTAGCTGAGCAGGGAGTGCTGAGAACACCCCAACACTCCCCCCTGTCCCTCAGAGCGTTGTCCAAACCCTCCTGCAGCTCTGGCAGCCTTGGGGCCGTGCCCACTGCCCTGGGGAGCCTGGGCAGTGCCCACCACCCTCTGGGGGAAGAACCTTGTCCTGAGATCCACCCT
>NW_021940621.1:3986-4842 GCF_001715985.3 Manacus vitellinus | reverse complement strand
TCTCACTCCAAGGGACCCTGTCCCAATTATCCCCAAGGGTCTCCCAACCCAAAACCTTCCCTGCTCCCCATCTCACTCCAAGGAACTTTGTCCCAGCTGTTCCCAAGGGTCACTTAAACCCAAAACCTTCCCTGTGCCCCATCTCATTCCAAGGAACCCTGTCCCAGCCATCCCCAAGGGTCACCTAAACCCAAAACCTTCCCTGCTCCCCATCTCACTCCAAGGAACTTTGTCCCAGTTGTCCCCAAGGGTCTCCCAACCCAAACCCTTCCCTGCTCCCCATCTCATCCCAAGGAACTTTGTCCCAGCTGTTCCCAAGGGTCACTTAAACCCAAAACCTTCCCTGTATCCCATCTCACTCCAAGGGACCCTGTCCCAGCCATCCCCAAGGGTCACTTAAGCCCAAAACCTTCCCTGTGCCCCATCTCATCCCAAGGAACTTTGTCCCAGGTGTCCCCAAGGGTCTCCCAACCCAAAACCTCCCCTTTCCCCCATCTCACTCCTTGTCCCAGCTGTCCCCAAGGGTCTCCCAACCCAAAACCTTCTCTGTGCCCCATCTCACTCCAAGGGACCCTGTCCCAGCCACCCCCAAGAGTCACTTAAACCCAAAACCTTCCCTGTGCCCCATCTCACTCCAAGGCACTTTGCCCCAATTGTCCCCAGGGGTCTCCCAACCCAAAACCTTCCCTGTATCCCATCTCACTCCAAGGAACTTTGCCCCAGTTGTCCCCAAGGGTCTCCCAACCCAAACCCTTCCCGTCTCGGGTGTTTTGTGGGGTCCCCGCCGCTGCTCCCCCGGCTGGATTCCCCGTCCCCGCTCCGTGTCCGTCCCTCCCGCCCGGCACGTCCCGGAGGA
>NW_021940621.1:0-1004 GCF_001715985.3 Manacus vitellinus | reverse complement strand
CCCCCCCATGGGGGCTGTGCAGGGATGTCCCCGTGTCCCCATCCCCGGGGGCGGAGCTCCCCCGTCCCACGGACAAACGGGGCCATCAGCCCGAGCCCGAGGGACTCTCCAGCCCTCGGTGGCTCTTGGTCCTGTCCCCTGTCCCTCCGTGGCCGGGGGGGGGCCCGGGGGGTCGGTCCCAACCCTGTGCAGCCCCTCAGGCTCCAGTGGCCCAAATCCTCCACCCGGCAAACCAGGGCTGGCCCCGGTGGGTGGGCACAGGTGGACCCCCCTCCCCGTGTCCCCAGCGCTGGCCCCACGCTGGCCCCGGGCAGTGACCACGCTGGTGTCACCCCCGGGGGACACAGGTCCGAACCCCCAGCCCTGGGGGTCCCTGCAGTGCCCCCAGGGCCAGGATCCCTGGGAGATCCCGACCCCCCTGCGGCAGCTTGTGCAGGAGCAGCAATCCGGAGGACTTTCCACCATTTCCGCCTGTGGAGGAAACGGGGAGAGGAAACAAGTTTGGGAAGGGAACAGGGTGGTGGGGCCGGGAATGACAGCGGGGCTGTGGCACCGGGGCCTTGGCACAGCTGAGCACGGCACGGGATTGCTGGGCACGGTGCCCCCACACTCGGGGTGTCCCCGCAGTCGGGGTGTCCCCACACCTGGGGGTGTCCCCCGGGGCTGGGGCCCTCGGGGGGGCTGTGGGGCTCCGATCCAGGCGTGTGGGAGCCGGGGGAGGTGTCTGTCCCCACGTCCCTCCTGTGCCAGGGCTGAGCTCGGCTGTGGGGCTGGGGAGCCCCCAAACCCTCCGGGCAGAGCTCTTGGGGTTCCGTGGAGTTTGGGGGATCCTTCCCCGTCCCCTCTGCACGGCTGGGACACGGGAGCCACCGGCTGTCCCTGGCACGGGCTGCCCCTGGCACGGGCTGCCCCAGCCCCTGCGCGGCGCTGGCACGTCCCGGTGCTGTCCCTGAGGTGTCCCCGAGGGTCACAGCAGTGTCCCCCAGGACAGGGGACGGGGGGCA